>NC_060269.1:18953656-19099962 GCF_021613505.1 Equus quagga
TGTATTAATTTTAAAAACCTTAAGATGACTTGAGGAACATTTTAAAATATTAGGAGAAGCTGGATTAAAAGAGTAATATTTTATATTTATACATCCTTTCTCTATTATTTTCATCTTATTTCCCAAACCAAGTTTTAAATGCCTCATGTTAGAACTATTGACCTCAGGGACCACCATGACCTCCATCATACACAGCACTAGGAAAACATTGGAAGTGTATGAGGTTTATTGGGAGCATAGCTAATATGTCACTGTTGGTTGCCCTACATGGGACACTGTATAAAACATTTAAATTAAATATACCTTCCTTTAAAACTTATTTTTCATGTATTTTGACATATTAGGAATCATATAATTCAGAAATAGCTCAAGTAAAGAAAGTAAAGAGATTGAACACAACCTCAATTGGCGTTGTTTTGGGGACCATAACATCTGTTTTTAGTTTGACTCAACCTTTTGTTATTCAGACTGTTGTTTTGACCTTGAGTAGAGATAGTCTACAAGGTTCCTTCTGAATAAAGACTCTTCCTGGAAATTAAGATCTTCACTCTGAAACCAGCAGGGATATTTTCTGATGCCTCATGTTGTAGAGAAGTTGTGCAGCTATATTTTTACTAGAATTGCAAATCAAACTAAAAAAAGTTTAAAAGCTGTTTAGAGATATGCTTGCTATAGTAACTTTACAATACTAATTAGTTTATAATGACTGCAATCATATTTACAGTTGATGGTAGAGATTCACTTTTCTTAGGTGAAAAGAAACAATAAAGAAAGCACAGACCGTCCCTTTTTAAGCAACACACCCTTACAAGTATTATAAAATGAAACCTCAAGTTCCCTCAAAGTCCACATCCAAGAAGGAAAATGGATAAAGACAAATTCCAAGACCCTTATATTTCAACTTTTGTGTCTGGTACTCAAAGAAAACTGAAATCTTTTTATTTAAAATTGCAATGACCTTCCTGAAGAAGATTTTAAGCCCAGCATGGTAATTATAGATTGGCATGTTGACAAATCAGTGTTTTTGGCTGAGAATAAATTAGAACATATGGATGGAGGCAGATATTCCTAACACCCCAATTTGTTCCACATTTTTTTAGCTTAGAAGTCCAGAGACCTAGCTACAAGTTCAACTGCTAACACTTAACTGCCTTGTGACCGTCTCAGTCTTTTAATCTAGCTATGCCCCAATTCCCTCATCTTTGTAAGCAATGGGTTTTGAAGAATAATATCTGTACATCAGAGGACTGTGTAATCAGATGGGTTTTCACCTGTGAATGACTGCTGAGAGGAGCCAGGACGGTTTTCACATCTGAGAACAGTGACACTGAGAGGTTATAGAGCTTGCTGCAATAACTCCGGCAGGCAGCTCAGAGGCGGAGGAGGCAGAGCATGTGAAGTGGGTCACAGAGGCACATGGCAGGCAGACCCAGTGGGACAGGCAGAGCACTGAGAACATCTGGAGGAACGGGCCTGTGGGAGTTAGAAAAAACACAACCTGAACTGTGTTCCCCTTGCCTCTGCCAAGGGTCTGGTGAGTCTCAGCTATCATCTATAATCAGGACCATTGAGAGGAGGAATTACAGAATAAAGATAAAGAAGTGAAGCACGATGATAGAAGGGAGTCCCGAAGGAAGGGAGCAAAGTGAGGTGAAAAAGGAAAGAGATCACATCTGTAAGTCTATCTACTTAGTCATTTGCAAGACTACAGGATGGAACAAAAGACTGAAGAGTGAAAGTAAGAAAGTCTATGAGACTGCTGGAAGGGAAGGAAGACCAGGAAGAGCATCTTTAGGAAGCTGCACTTCAAAGGGAATAAAGGCAGCTGTTTAGCAAGGCCTACGTGATGGAAGCCATTTATAGCACGTGAATTCAAAGGCAATACAAGATTAATAGGAGCTGATACATACATGAGCTCTTAACATTTTGCCAAGTACTGATAATTTGTTATAATTCAACCACGAGAAAGAGAGATGTTAGATGAGAACTTCAAATTGAAAAAGAAGTTAGCTTAATTATAAAATTGGGGTAAAGTATTTAAGCCATATTGTGAACATTATAATGAGCTTATTAATCAGATCTCAGATAAGGAGTTTATTTTCTTTAGGAATAAACAGTGAAGATAGAGAAATTGCAATTTGATTAAAGAGATTGTACTATGGAAACTGTCTGAATGAAAGTATAGGCAAGATTGAGATTTTTAATGGAAGAGAGAAAGACAAACCATGGTAAGAGGCTGACAGATTAAATTCACTAACATTGTCTAGAACAGTGCATGCTTCATATAGAAATACCATATATTTTTGTTGACTCACCTTATCAACATATAAAATTCAATATTTTATTTCACATAATTTGATATAGCTCCCATTCTGTCTCACTTCTGGAATTACAAGCAGACATGGTCCAGTTCTCTACAGAGAGCCAGGGGTCTAAAATAGATGTGCAGTGGTAGTAGGCAGGCACCAGAAGGCAGAGATTGAGTTGCTCATCCTGAAAAGCACAGAAAAAAATGCAGTATTCATAAGGCAGCTGGCATACAAAGGCCAGGATCAAAGAGTGCCCTGACTGCAAGAAGATGGGTACCAGTATCTGGATATTGTACCAATAAGTAGTAGATCCCCAGGCTATGTAGTCAAGAATAAGAAAAAGGCATGATATTAGCTAGGCAAGGCCCCAGTCCTGTAAAAACACATATCAAGACAAAGATTTGAATACAAGAGAATGTTTGGTTAACTAGAACTACTTTGACCCCCCTCCTTTTGAGGCCAGAATTCTAGGTAGCAAAGAAATATGAGAATTTGTTAAAACATATATTGCTGATGTCACTAGGCCAGACATCTAGATGCTTTTGTACACAATATGATGCAAATGAGTTTGCACTATGGGAAGTATCCATATGCTTATAACTCAAAACAATCCAAGGAAGGATTCCTCTGGGAATTTAGTGGGAACAATTTCACAGCAGCAGAGGCTATGAGATACGGATGACTGTGGAAGAAACATATGAAAGAAGGACCGGGGAGGAGAACTAAAGGACCCTGATCAGTGCCAGCAGTGCCTTGAGATGAAAGCAGCTTGTCAACAGAGTTCACATCTAGGTGGCAAATGGCCAGTTAAATACAGTTGAGTTACAAAGGAGCACTATTGCAGGTGACTCCAAATGACAGTGACTTTTCATTTTGAAGGGTTTAGGGGTCAGTACCATGCTAACTTTAAGCTACTACAGTAGACATGGGGAAAAATATTCTGTACCTTGGTGACTTTACCATCCAGTACCTCCACACACAGTGGCCTCTTCTCTCAGACAACTGAAGTTTGAATCTAATATGAAACCCGTCAAGCTCCAGCAGAAGCTGGAGATAACGGTAGAACAAAGAGAAGGAGCAGGGCAATGGGACAAAGGAGGAGCCTAAAAGCAGACACTATGGTATTGATATATTTAAAGTCTTAGGTCAAATGTTGGATTCATGGTTTTAAAGTTTTTATGATTCATATCTTATACATTGCATGCACTTTTTTGCTTCTTTAAAATATTAAATAATAAATTTGAAAATAGAGAATAGAAAGGAGTTGGAAAGTGAATATGTGGACTTGGAGTTAATGAAAGATAAAAGCAAAGGAAATAATTAAGTATAAACATAATCCTGTTTTTCCCAAGACTGCCCATTTCCCCTATTGTCTCTGTGTAATTATTAAAGTAATAGTGCCTACTTTCACACTCAAAAGTGTCCCATTTTGAACACCTGTCCCCCAAGATTCCTGACCCCTGGGAACTGTGACTATGATGGATTTCACTCTCCTGATTAGGTTATGTTATATGGCATAGTTGGCTTTATGAAAGAGAGACTAACTGGGATGGATCCAACTTAATCAAGGGAGCTCTTCAAAGGAACTGGGCTCTTCCTGAGGAAAGAGATTTGCAGTTTGACAGGAATATATACAAGATACAAGAGATATTTTCCATTCCTTGTAAGATGGAGCAATGTGACACAGAAAGCAGTCGGACTCTAGCTGTTGAGAGCAGCACCTGGCTGACAGCCAATAAGGAAATTGGGACCTCAGTCTTACACCCACGAGGCACTGAATTCTGCCACAACTATGTTATCTTGGATGAGAACCCTGACATCCAGATGAGATTACAGCACTAGCCAACTTGATTTCAGCCTTATAAGACCTGGAGTACACTATACCCAGACTTCTGACCTACAAAACTATGAGCTAATGAAGCAGCTATGTCTGCGGTAATTTCTTACACAGTAATTTAACACTCATGCAGTTACCCCAGAAATACTTGAATATTCTAACTTTAGCTTCAAGCTGTATGGTATGAAAAAAATTAGCAAAAAATTTTAAGTTAAAAAAAGCACAGATTTCAAAATTATGATCAAATAAGTTGCTAAGCTATATTAATGATTCTGGCAAAGTAAAAGGTCATACCAGGAGCAAGTGTCTTTCTGAGACCTGCAAACTCTTAGACCAAAGCTGGTAATAAACAGTCACAAGGCTTTACTTGCAAAATTTGACATTTCAAGTTTGTGATTTGTGGTTTGTGTGTTTAGAAAGAAATATTTCCATTTGATCACAGAAAAATTCCAGGTTGGTCATACATTCAACTCATGATAACTTGAAAAAAAAAAATGAAGTTACAGTATAGTGGCATGAGTACAGCATATTAGTAAAAGTTCACATTATAAAATATGGTTATATTTATATTCATGTTTATATTTCTAACTAGAAGTTCATTAGGAAACAAACCTGATAATACAGTCCTACTCTTTAAATACTTCTGTAGGTTTGCTCTTATAGTTGCATGAAGAAGACAGTCATTCAAAAGGAGAAATAGAATACAATGTGATAAGTACTGCAAAAGAAATGTAAACCAAGTAATAGGGGTACAAAGACAAAGAAGCAACAGCTGGATTTACACTCGGAACTTCAGGTATGTTAGAAAGAACAGGTGAATTTTGAGCTGCATCTTTAAGGATTATGTTTCAACTATTAATTGCTATAAAACAACCAGCCAAGATAGAATCCAAATTCTTTGTCATGGTTTGGTATACAAGATCATTGCAATTGTTTCTTAATCTATTTTCATTGCGTCTTTCTAGCGAGTTACTCTTTTCTCCTACCCTGCTTCATATATATATTCTAAACGCACTGAAAATTTGATGTTCCTTAAATATGCTAACCCCTTCACAAATCCTTTCTTTTATGCATTTCTACATCTTCTATTGATATTTCCTATCTTTTCAGTTTTTCAAATTTCTTCTCCTCAGTGGCAGATACTATTTTTCAAAGACTGACGTAAAACTATCTCAAACCCCCAACGCTCCTCTAGAACGTCACAGCTTCTCCATCAAGAGTTAATGTCTATGTCTCTTCCTGAGCCTGAGTGGGACTTTTTGACTGCCTCAACCAAAAGTGTATGGCACAGGCGACAAAATGTGAATTCAAGCTAGGTCATAAAAATGCTATGTACCTCCACCTTGTTTAGTTCAAACCTTAGAACCCAACTACCATGCTATGAGGAAGGCCATGCAGCCTGTGGAGAAAGTCATTCGTAGAAGACCCACGGACCTTTCAGGCGACAGCGGGCATCAACTAGCCATACAGTGAGTGAGTCACCTTGAAAGTAGGTCCACTAGTCACTATTTGAGCTGCCCTAATTGAGCCCATATAATTTGTTTCTATGAAGTACTGCACAAAATACAGATTCATGAGTAAAATAAATGATTGTTTTAAGCTGTTAAGTTTGGGGGTTGTTTCATAGTAATAATAATTGGACTATCACCCTTAAAGATACAGCTCAAAATCCGCCTGTTCTTTATAACATCCCTAGAGTTCTAAGTGAATTCAGGTGTTTCTGCCTTTGTGTTTGCTCATCTTCCACTTAGTTTATGTCTCCTCCACAGTACTTATCACATAGTATTTTATTCGTCCTCTTGAATAACTGTCTTCCTTTAGGTCTATGAAACTCTCAAAGGTAGGAACTGTTTCATGTCTATCTGGTGCCTGAGCTGGTGAAAGGAATGTATAAAATAGATACTTAGAAAGTGCTTGTTGATTTATTGAAATATAAGCTACATTAATAAAGAACTGAGAGAAAACACAGCAAAGATAATTTGATCGTCGTGTTGAAATGACCGTTGCTTCTGTTTGCTTAGAGGCTTTCCTTGCTGGTCCTCTCTTCTGTTTGTAACAGATTCCATTGCTTTAGACACACAAAACAAGGTAGTCCAATTATAAACCAGTGTCCCCAGCTGTGATCACAGGTCAGGAGACGGAAACGTGATCCAAGTTTAGTTGAGTTTATGAGACTCTTTTTCCTGGCTATTTGAAATGAGTGGAGACACCACCACTGAGGGCTATTAGAGACTAGTTACCTTAAGTCAGTTCTCTAGTTCATAGATCTGTAAAATTGTCCTGTAGAGGCCCAGATAGTAAATATTTTCAGCTTTACGGGAAACAGGGTCTCTGGCACTCCAATTCTGTCATTGTAGCATAAGAGCAGCAATAGACAATGCATAAACTAATGGGTGGGATTGTATTTCAATAAAACTTTATTTATGGACACTGAAAGTTGAATTTCATATAATTTTTATGTGCCACAAAATGAATATGAATAAACTGACTAAGTTTCTGTGCTACCTTGTGCAACTCAAAGTGAAAAAACAATTCTGGAGAAGAAATTTAAACGTAATTTGAACTTAAGGCTGCCTTTATTCTCAGGCTAAGTAACTACAAGAAATGGTTTTTAGTCAATTTGGTTTTTGTGGTGCACTAAGGAAAACACTTGTACAATTCAGTCAGGTATTTGACTATTCTATCCCGTGATTCCACTATTTATGTACGGACCAGGAAGAAGCTATCCAGTTGCACATAAACACTAGCCACTAGCCAAAGGGCATAGGAATCAATCCTGTTAATACGTTGCCTCTGAAAACAAAAGTGCATATCCGTCCATCCACTCATCAATTTTCCGGGTAGGAGAGTGTTTCTTAACAATACCATTCAAGACAATAATATAAACACTTTTGCACATCTATGGTAATCATGAACTGGTTATAGTTATTAAAATTACTTTTAATATTTTAATTTTTTGAAAACCTTCAACTGGTAACTGCACACTGTCTAGATAACAAGTATCAGGAAGCTGTTTAGCACTGACAAATGTCTGTCCTGTTTCTTCTTCTCTGTGAGTCACATGTGCGTGATTTGATATTTCATTTAAACATTTTTTTCCTATCACTGACTTTAAGTCAAAACCGAACGACAAAATTCTATTAGAAACATGAGGCATACTTAAGTACACCCAATTCTTTTAGGTCAAACCTTTGCCTCTACTAGAGTCTAGAATTTTTTTTTCCCATTTGTGGTATTTTTACACTCATGATATCTATTTTTATACTTTTACATAAATAGATTTTGTCTCCTGGAGGCTATGAATTATACCCTCTGCTTAAGTTTTCCCCAGGGTCTATGATTCAGTTCATCCTTTTCTTCACAGCTATGGGATGGCTGAATCTAAGTCAACATTCAAATGCTTTAACTTTAATGACAAAATCTATCTGTGCCTGGGTACACATACACAGAGCTGTCATCAAGAGAAAATAAGATTGTGAGGCCCCCTTTAAGCTTCTCTGGAAGATCATTTAAATGGCTGTCATTTCTACTTTTTCAGCTTGTTCATCAAATTAGGAAAATATTCAAGTGAGAAAATTAAATCCTTATTTATCTTCATACTTTGAAAACTGCCATAGGCAGCATTAGATGACTTTACATTTTTCTTGAAAATATGCACACAGATATTTTCGTCTGAAATTTTCTGTAGTTGTTGAAAAAATTCAAAATTGGGCCATGTATATTTATTTAGACAAGTTATGATTGTATTCACATCCAATCGTGTTAAAGGGATTAATATAAAAATGGGCATAGCAGTGCTGAGCGTTGCCCGTATTATGAGCAACTCACACGTGAAAATCCCAAATAACAGTTTTCAAAATTCCTCTTGCTTCTGTCACGCTAAGGTCACTCTGCTTCCACTCTTGCTGTATCTAGGGACTTTTGGAACACGATAATGTCATTTTCTTGTCCTGTCCTGAAAATTCTCTGACCAATAATTTAATTATTTTTCCCTTCTTTCTTCATCAAGGAAATACATAGTGTATACAGAAATTTGATGGGTTTCCCATTCTGTCCATCATCGTTCACAACTTAGGGTATGTTACTTTAGATGTATATACTCACAGCATAGAAAAGTCATATACATTAACTTGATTTTTGTGGTGCATTAGTGAAAGCACTTGCACATTCGGTTAAGCATTTGACTATTTTATCCGGGGGTTCTACATGTACAGACCGGGGACAAGTTATCTGGTTGCATATATTCTATTTATGACTATGTCATATATAGACATTTATATGTTTATATAAAACCTATATCATGTGATGGATAAGTGAGTGGGCTCCAGAGTCAGATTGTTAAGGCTTAAATCCTAATTCCACCAATTCCTAAATGTGTGAAATTGAGAAAGTTACTTAATTGCTTTGTGCCTCAGTGTCCTCCTTAGCGAAAAGAGGTAATAATAGCACCTACCTTACTGTATGAGGATTAGGTTATTTTACACATGGGAAACACCTAGAACAGGATCTGGCACATGGTTTGCACTCAATAAATGTTTAGCTATTTTTGCTCACTTTAACTCCTTAATTTCTTCCCATAGGTTTTCCAATTCTCCCAGTCACCTTAAGAAAAGCTCATCATTCCATATTTGAGCTAAATATATACAAAGAAATGTCAGAAGAAATAAATGGTCCACATTTCCCTAGAAACAATTTAAGAAAACCTCAAAGAAACTGGGCCATCACCACTAAAAATCTCTCTGATATGCTTTTTTAGAAACTTTGCCCTACTATCCATCTATCTCTTTATCTTTCTACATCTCTTGAATTCAAAATAGCAACATTTTTAAATTTTGAATTCTTATTTCAAAAATAACTTATTTTTCTAATTTCTATTAAAACAGTCACTTTTTTAGAAAGCATTTTATTCATTATGGGTTTAGTTAGAGTTATGCAGATAGTTTTTGATCCTTGATAAAAAAAAAAAAGAAAATGTTTTAGCTTTCCACATGAAGGGCAACTCAGTTAAGAATCTTTTTTTTTTTTTTTTTTTTTGAGGAAGATTAGCCTTGAGCTAACTACTGCCAATCCTCTTTTTGCTGAGGAAGGCTGGCCCTGAGCTAACATCCATGCCCATCTTCCTCTACTTTATATGTGGGACACCTACCACAGCATGGCATTTGCCAAGCAGTGCCATGTCCGCACCTGGGATCCCAACCGGCGAACCCTGGGCTGCCAAGAAGCAGAACATGGGCACTTAACTGCTGCACCACCAGGCCAGCCCCTAGAATCTCAGCACCAATGGTGCTGGACCTGACCCCCAGACCTCAGTAATTTTTACCAGCTTTTCTTTCTCTCTCTTGCTGACTCTAGTTTCAGCTGAGTTCACCATGTTCCACACTGAGCAAATCATCTGCACTGCACTTTCCCCGCACACCTGCCCCCCTTCCAGGTTTCACTCTAAACTCTGAGATGGCACAGCCTGACTGAGGATCGTCTTTGAATCCTTCTTTCCCCTTATTTCTCATATCCAAAAGTCACAAAGCTCTATTGAATCTGCCCCCTAAATATCTATCTAATCCTTCTGTTTGGTTTCATCACCGCTGCCAAGATCCTAGGCCAGGGCTCCCACAGGAACCTCCTGAATCTTCCCTAACTGACCTCCATATAACGAGGCTCTTTTCCCTCCAACTCACTCTTCATGATGTCAACAGAGTGAGCTTTCTAAATTGCTTCTTGTTACTCCACATATTACAAGCTTTCAAAGGCTTTCTATTACTCTTGGGATAACAGGCAAAACCTTTAACAAAACTGACTACACCAGCTGGGCCCTTTGCCTTTCTAGTCTCATGCATTCATGGTGCAGTCAATTTTTTTCTACTTCTCCCAATATATAGCAAACTGCCTATCCTCTGCTTCTGCTGGCAGCACTGTAGTTGTCCCTCTTTGCCGTTGAATCATATTTTGACCTACCTTTCTCATGATCATCTTTCCTTTCTTAAGGAAAGGGGCAGATGCCCCTGTCCATGTTGGATAACTTTGAAGCACATTGTATTTCCTCTTTCAAATCACTTGTTACTCCTTCTGGTAATTTTTCATTTAAAAAAACAACTGCTCCCTGATCTCACCACTACCCGCCTACCCATTGTAAGCTCATGAGGCTAGGACATATTTTAGAAGTAAACGCACAGTTTACTTCAGTCCCTTGTTTATGGAATAGTGTCTGACACAAGGACAAAGAACAATAAATATCTGTTGCACTGAGTGTACTTGTCAGCCTCTCCAGGCTCCATAGAAAGACAGTTTGCAACTGTAAGAAGTCAACCAGGAAAGTGTGAAGGAGATTCAGCAAGCAAATACAAAATCTCAACATATTTCTGGAAGAAAGCAAGCAAATAAAAGTGTGCCCTCTGATGAAATAAAGAGGAAACTGCATCCCAGAATATGCTGTGAGGGGCTGCATCTAAGATGAGAGTACGTGCCCACTGGAACCCAGGAGAAGATCCCACCTCAGAGCCAGCTGGTATGACAGAGGGATAGAAAGGGTGGGAGTGGCTGAAGACACAAGGCACTGCTGGTTCAGTCCTGTTTCATTCTCAGAGCAGCAAGCAAAGCAGTGCTTATCCCCAGGCAAAAAAGCAAATATGTTTTCTGTAAATTGTTTTTTAAACATGAGGGAGGGAAGCTCTAGCTTTAGAATTGTCATTGTTACCATAGATTTACACGTGGGGCCCATAACCAGAAAGCTGTCATCCTATCCTCTCCCCCAAAAGAGAACCTGACGGTGGACTTATTTCACCCATGAAAACAGTTCCACACCCATTATTCCTCCTACTCCAGTGTCCTATCAGGAAATAGAGAGCAGAGAAATTCCAGAACCACCTGGAAAAGTCAATCTTGCTCTTCAACTTTCAATAGAAATGGACACTAGTATCTTCCAACATAAGGAGAGATGAAAGAGCAAGTCAAAAGTAGATAATGGGACTCAGGAGAATCAAAATAATTTGGGGACCAAAGAAAATATTTAAAAATTCCTTAATGGATCTCTTATAGAGATACAAGAAAAATTTGGATTTGTAAAGCAAGATCTGGAAGTTATGAAAAAGCAATAAAAGAGAACAAGAAAAATCTCTTGGAAATTAAAACATATAACCACTAAAATAATTCAATAAAAAATCTATGATGTAAAATGCAAAAAAGTCTCAAGATACATTTCAAAAGACAAGAAGATGAGAAATATGAGAATATATGATGTAAAGGACCAATCAAAAGGTTCAGTACCTGACTAACAACAAATCCATAAAAAGGAATTAGCGAGAAAGAAATTACAAAAATTCATATAAAAACATGCCATATAGGGCCCACTCCCTGAGTGTTAATTAATAAAATATCTAGACCTGGATACAGCCTTGTGTACTTTGAGGATGCTAAGGAAAAGGAAAAGATTCTACAAGTTTCCAGGGAAAGAAAACATACCACATACAAAGGAACAAAAATAAAACTAGAGTAAACAGGTCAAAATTTGCACAGTGTGACTCAAATGCAGGAAGCAAAAGAAGAGGCACTTTGGATTCCTATTGATGAAGATTGGATGGAGGCCTTGGGAATATGAAAACTTATATACATGCACTTAAAGGTCAAACTGCTTTAAATGAGTCACTATGTGGGGAATATTCGGGACCTTTAGTTAGAAATACCCAGACAGGCTCTTTGTCTGTTCCCAAGTATTCTTTCTACTCACCATCTTCTTGCCAATATGTTATCTGGGGACTAGAATCACTGTGAGTCTCACAGCAATAACCCTTTCCCATTGTGGAGCAACCTCGGCTGGGCTAGTCCGAGACAACATGAGAAACTGTACCATTACCCATCGACTTATGGCAACCCACTAGTTCAAGGATAGATTCAGGGATGAGCATGTAAAAATTTAGACACATAAAATTCAAAGAGAAATTCTCCAGAGGTTCCTTGTGAAAAGTAGCCTTGCTCTCAGGAGAGAGACAAGAAACACATGGCCACTCTCCCTCTCCAGCCATTAGCCATGGGTTTGATGGGGCAATCTTATGTGATACAAAAATAAAAGTATAGTTAACAGAGGTAAAATATAGAGAGGGTGGAATGTATAAAGGAAAAATTTTCTTCATCCTACACAGAAGAAGACTGAGGTTTGGATTGGAACGAATGGAATGAGATGTAGCACATTATTTAAAGTTGCAATGGTAAACAATAAAAAAACCCTAATCATTAGACTATCAAATTAGTATATGATGAATTGTAAAGACAAGGAATAATATTTTGCTAAATCTTAACTTTCATAGAGGCAATAAATACTGTAGGTAAATCTAGAAATAAACATAAAAGCATAATAATTAGAATTAGGGAAACATTCACAAGTAAAGAATTAAGAATTTCATCAGATATATTTTCCTATTCATTAGTTCTAATATACTGCTTAATGCTTCCATTTAAGTGTTTTCAATTGTTTCAATTACAATTTTCGTTTCAAAATTCCATTTTTGTTGATTGCCCAACTTTGTGATTCCATTCTTTATTTATTTAAATATTTCATACATAGCTTATCTATATTTTGATTGTAGCACATCTAATATCTAAATCTGGGATATTCTATAACTCTATATTCTGGGAATCTAAATCTGTCACTAATTGTTTCTGCTGATGCATACATAGCAGCTTGTCTCGTGTGCTTGGCGATCTTCGTGACTTCTTCAAACTTAAAAATCTATGGGAATCCTGAAGGCCTACAGTGGGGATGTTTTTCCTACTTCTCCTCATAGCCAGAGGGTGCCACAGACTTGGCACAATTTCAGTCGCCCTCTCAAGTGGACACGGGAGTCCTAGGCTCCGATCTCCTGCCCACAGCGGACTCAGAGCATTTATCTGCATGGCAGTGCTTCTTCGAGCAGCTGCCTCCTGTCTCTCAGGGCATACTTTCCTGAGCTCTAGACCTGTACACTTTGGTTTGTTTGTGTTTGTTTGTCTGTTTTCAGAGGCGATGGTAGAGGATGGTCCTTGAGGAAAAACAAAAGTGTGGTCTATGTGGACTCCAGCCGTTCTACAGCAGGAGCGTGCTCCAGGACATCTAGTCCATCATATTGCCAGAAGCAGACAATTACTCAACTCAATCCTTCAATTATGTTCTGCATTTCACCTCCTAGAAGCACTATCCCTTGTCTATACCATATCATCCCGGATGGAGTCCCTCCCCTTCTCTCTCCTTAGCACCACCAAAAACAAGAGGCAATGATGGAATTTTACATCATAAGGTAGAACCTCTAACAATCTAAAATTTGATGTTATATAACCTCAGCTGCTGAGGAATTATGTGCCTCTCTCTTTAACTTGGACCACTTTCTTCTTATCTGGTCTTGCCACATGCACAAATAACGCTATTCTTTCTGTTGCAGATCAACTGAGCTTCTCTTTTTTCCAACTGTGTATAGAGGTCCACATCTTTCTGACAAAATATATATATATGTATATATTTTATGTACATATACATACATATATGTGTACATATATATGTATTTTTATACTAAGACTATTCTTCCCTAAGACAAATTTCTCCCACTCCTCTCTTTTTCCTTTCTGCTCCTCCTTTACTTCCAGATAATATATGTGAGACACAGATGTGTTGCATATTTTATCAAGTGGCAAAAAACAACTGCTTAAAGTTTTAAAAATTGATCACTCAGGAAACTAGTTAAAGGTTATCCTTAAGAGGTCTTTCATCTTTAAATGGCTATTATTTATGAAATGGAAACTGCCCTTAGGTTAAGAAGTAAATCATTTCATGTTTTGTCATTAAGAAGAAAATTAATTCTCTTGTAGATTTTGCATTTCTTTATTTATAAGTGTATTCACCACACAACATGTGATGAAGGAACCCACAGAACCCAGGGAATCTGAAGAACATATTCCAGTGCCATCTGGGAAATCAAAGAGATAATTAAGATATCGCCTGTGGTGGGAGAAAGGCACAGATTCCATACCAAAGGTGCAAACATTTACCAAGTGAAAGTTTTGAGCTTACATCAAGTGACTTTCTTCTTCAAGCACTAAAATTTTGGGCATGGCCTTCTCCTAAATAATCCACTCCTTTCCAAGAATGATCAAATTACTTTACAAAGATTAAATAAAAAGTCTTGGCACTCAAACTTCAGAGTTGTTTCCATTACAATACTACAATATTTCTTCATATCACAAGTTAATATTCAAATGAATGTTAATGGATGACAATAAACTTTTTAAAAAGTGAACAGATAGACCATTAAGCTGAATTACTATAAGAAAGAAGGATAATAGAGAACATGGGAGAATTTGTATAATTGTAAAAGACTGTTGTGTGAATAACATGTATGTATTCTACCCCTAAACATCTTTTTTTCCAGACCACCCACTATATTATTTTTGCTAAAAGTATACCATAAATTTATTGATTGTCTCTAAAATTGTGTTACAAAGTGTCACAATTTTTAAGATATGTGTTATATAGTGAAGGTAGGAAGGTATTGATGAGATTCAGCAGCACTAAGACAAATGATTTCATTTCAGAGGGAATTAGAGTGGAGAGATCAATCACTAGACAGTTAAAGCATTATGTCTATACATAACCTCCAGAATAAGTCATAGTATGGGCCTTCATTCCTTTTTTGTGTACAATAAGTTTGAGGTTGCAAAGCACTTCCACAAAAATTGCTTCATCAAATAAATATGTTAGTGATTTTTGTTTTCTTTCACTCCTTGTATGACAGTCATGAGTTTTGTGAGTTTTACCTGAATCTGAACTGAGTTAATAAATATCAATCCAATTTTGGAGACTTAAATTATAACCAAATACACTAGGAAGACAGGCTACTGAAATTAATCATATTATAAAAATAAAATGTTATTGTAATGCTGCTGTTGACTCCTAATGCACTGTTCTCCAAACTTCTGCATTTCACTGATCTTTTTGTCATACCTTTGCATAATGTGTACTATCATTTACTTAGCATTTTTCTTTTTAAGGTTTCACTGTTCTTAAGATAGCCTTCTAGCTCTAAGGAAATCAAGATTTAGATGTACTTATATTTTTCTAATACCCATAAAAATAAGTAGCAATTAAAGTTAAAAAGAAGATGGTTCATGTGCCTATCTCTAAAATTATTTTCACATTCTACCAGCAGTATATTTACCTCACCCTGGAAAATGCTATTTTAACTATATATTTTATATGCTGTACATTTTTTAAATATTGTATTTTCTCTTAAACAATTATCTGTGTATTTATCAGTACTTATTAAAGCGAAGTTATGAATGAATACAAAAATATAATTAAAGGACATGGGTCAACAACGTGATCTATCTTCAGGTATAATTAGATAGAAATATCTGTCGAAGATTTATGGGATGTCCAAGAACATGAGAAAAACGAACGAACAATGCTACCTTTTCTTTTTTTGGTTGGGCTTATGTTGAATATTTGATTCTGTGCAACTTTCAGACTGATAAAGCATGTGTCCTTTCCCATTTAGATTTAGAATGGGTCTATTCATATTTTTTCAGTGAAAATACAATTTCAAAGCTCAACTTATTCTTAAATAAAAATGGCATTATTCTTTTAAGTTCCATTAGTTTATGAAACTGATACCTCCTAACTTGATAAATCAAATGATAAAAGACCACAATGAAAACTTCTATGACATAAGGAATTTTCCAGGCTCTATTTATTGGCTAAAATATTTTGCTAACAAAATTGAGTAAATTCCATGAGTTCATTTTATTTCAAAAACCAGTAAAGAAACCAAGAAGAAAAACTAGGTGCATAGATTACAGATGGTCCTAATGTTTACAGTGACCAGATTATTCAATAGTTTGAGCAAAGGGTGCTTATGAAAGTTTCAAAAGATAATCAAAAAAGAAATACTGAAATTGTCTCATATATTACAGGGGTTTTTTCCTCTAGGGTAATGGCTATTAGAAAATGTACTTAAAAGAGTAGTACCGATTGTAGTTAAAGTGTACAAGCATAGAGCAATGAGGTTAATGCATTATATATTATAAAATATCATGTCATATTATTCCACAATTGGCTGAACTTTCCTCTAATGAAATCTTTCAAGGAAATCTTTCAAAAATAGAAACAAAAAACATTTATTATTTAACCTGATTTCAAGATTATTTAAATTAAAAGGTATATTTAATCTCATTATGCCAAGATGAGAGGAATATTCCTACCATCTTTCGAGAAGAAACTGAAATACAGAAAAATAATGAGGATAAAATACCCGAAACAAAGAAAAGAGAAATTAAAGATATAAAAATACGTCAAAAAGTAATTTTAGAAATAACAATTATACTAGAAAATTAGCCAAATCTCGAATACTATATAAAACATATATAATAAATGAAAAAACCTCTTATCTAGAAATACAACTAATAGTGTTAGGTATCATTCCTGTTTTCAGCATAATACATTGATAAGTTTTGTAGGCCATTGGATCTTAAATTTTTTTAAATGAAGAAAGGATATGGCTATTTCAGGTTTCCAGTCTGGCATGTAAGGAGGTTAGAAGTCACCACTCCATGCTAATGACAAGTAAAAAGTTGAATAAACTGAAAAAAACAAAGAAAAAAATAAGCTCTTCTTAGATCCATCAGAGAAGTGAGCTCACAAGGCAAAATGCTGCCCCCAAAATTGGAGAAACAGACGGGTAGATGCAGAGAATCAGAACTCACCAAAGCAGAAACCTACCAGTAGAAACCTCCATGGGAACCAGCCCAGGGTAGGAAAAAAATCTAAAGCGTAATTGACAAATCACTGGAGACTCAGTGTGAACAAGTCTGCAAGTTAAAAACTCCCAGGGGACGCAGTCATAGGGGAACTTCCACACTCTTGTGAGTTTTACCTCCAGGAGCTCTACCAGATCCTCATAGTGAATATCCAAGAAAAGTCCCCTTATTCTTCTGGCAGCAGGGTGGGAAAATTAACCATTTGAAATACCCAGAGCATTCTGTTCTTTTTAACAAAGCCTGACCTCAAGAGAAACTATTTTACCAGAAACTAACCTGATAGGGTTTTATGAAAACCTAACCTACCTGGAGAAGGGAATATCAAACTCCAGCATACTCTAACCATCCTTTCCAACCTAAAGGTTGGGGTAGGGGGTGGCAGGAAACAGCTGTGTGGCACTGGTGAAGTTCACCGTCCAGGCTCACTGGCTCACCAAAAGACTGAGACCTAATCATAGAACTATGGATGCTTCCCCTCCTCCCACACTACCACTTACCAAAGGCCTGTTTATCATAGTTCCTTTAACTCAATGCAGCACGTCTACCTGTCTATGCTAATATACAAAGCATATGAAAAGGCAAAAAGAACATAG
This sequence comes from Equus quagga, assembly GCF_021613505.1. Classification (NCBI taxonomy): domain Eukaryota; kingdom Metazoa; phylum Chordata; class Mammalia; order Perissodactyla; family Equidae; genus Equus; species Equus quagga. Next base: position 18,971,167 of record NC_060269.1, read on the forward strand.
TTTGAAGAGACTGAACAAATATCAGACTCATAGTGAGATATGGCAGGAATGTTGCAATTATCAGGAAGTTTCTTAAAACATATAATTAATATGCTAAAGACTTTAATGGTAAGAGTAGACAACGTGAAATAACAGATTAATAATAAGCAGTGAGATGGACATTCTAAGAAAGAATCAAAAAGAAATGCTAGAGATTAAAAACAATGTATCAGAAATGAAGAATGCTTTTGAAGGGCACATAAGTAGACTGGACATGGCTGAGGAATGAACCTCTGAGTTTGAGGATATGACAATAAAAACTTCCATAACTGTTTAAAAACATTAAAAAACTAAAAAAAAAGAGAAAAAGAATGGAATACGTAAGAACTGCAGGACAACTACAAAAAGTGTTACATATACTTAATGGGAATTCCATAAGGAGAAGAAAGAGAGGAAGGAACAGAATATTCAAAGCAATAATGACTGAGAATTTCTCCAAATTAATATCAGACACCAAGCCACATATCCAGGAAACTCAGAGAACCCCAAACAGGACAAATACAAAAAAAAAAAAAAAAAAAACCCAAAACAAACAAACAAAAGACTACTCCTAGGCATATCATATTCAAACTACAAAAAATCAAAGATAAAGCAAATATCCTGAAAGAAGCCAGAGGGGAAAAAATTCTTACCTACAGAGGAGCAAAGGTAAGAATTAAATCTAACTTCTCCTCAGAAACTATGCAAGCAAGAAGAATGGAGTGAAATATTTAAAGTGTTGAGAGAAAATAAAACCACCAACCTAGAATTCTGTACCCTGTGAAACTGTCCTTTAAAAGTGAAGAAATAGAATTTCTCAGACACATAAAAATTGAGGGAATTTGTTGCCAGTAGACCTGCCTTACAAGAAATGTTAAAAGAAGTTCTTCAGCAAGAAGGAAAATTAAATAGGTCAGAAACTCCCATCTACATAAAGAAGGAAGGATCAGGAAGAAGAAATAAGCAAAGTAAAATGAAATCTTTTATTTTTCTTATTCTTAATTGATCTAACAAATAACATTTTGTTCAAAATAATAATAGAAGCAATGTATTCGATTATGTATAAATATGTGTATGAATGCTGATGTATAAGTGAAATGAATGATAGCAATGATATAAGGGCAGGAGGAAGAAATTAGGAATTGTTGTTATTACAAGGCACTTATATCCATGAAACAGTATAGTATTATTTGAAAGTGGACTTGGATTAGTCATAGATATACATTGCAAACCACTAAAAAAATTTTTTTAATAAAGTAGAATTAATATGGCAAGAAAAGAGAGAAAATAGTGTCATATGAAAGGCTCAATTAAAACCACAAAAGGCAAAAAAGTGTGAAGGACAAAAATAGGAAAAAAAGAACAAGGGCAACAAATAGAAAACAGTAACAAGTAGGACAAATATATTATTCTTACTAAATTAATAATTACTTTAAACATAAATGACCTAAATACACCAATTAAAAGACAGAGATTGTCAGAGAGGATCTAAAAAAATACCAAACTATATGTTGTCTAGAAAAAAACCACTTTAAATATAAAGACTGTTATGACATAAAAGTAAAGAGATGGAGAAAGATATACCATGATAATACTGATTAAAAGAAAGTAGAAGCAGCTATATTAATTTCAGACAGAGCAGACATCAGAGCAAGTTATCAGGGATAACAAAGGACATTATATGATTAAGGATCAATATTACAAGAAGACATAACACTCCTTAATAAGTATGTACATAACATCAGCACTTCAAAATACATTAGGCAATGACTGATAAGACTGCAAAGAAAAATAGATGAATTTGCTATTATAGTTGGAGACTTTAATACTCCACTATCAGAAATGGACAGATCCAGCAAGCTGAAAATCCATAAGAACATAGTTGAACTCAACAGCACCATCAATCAACTGAATATAATTGACATCTATAAACTACTGCATTTGACAACAGCAGATTACGCATTCCTCTCAAATTCACATGGAACATTTACAAAGATAGAACATATTCTGGGCCATAAAACACATCTTAACAAATTTAAAAGAGTATAAATCAATGTCTGTTCTCAGATCACAATGGAATTAAACTAGAAATCAAGAACCGAAAAATAGCTGGAAAATCCCAAAATACTTGGAGATTAAATGACGCATTTCTAAATAACACAAGAGTCAAAGAGATTTTCCAAAGTAATTTGAAATAAATGAAAATAAAAACACAACTTATCAAAATTTATGGCAGTGAAAAAAGTGCTTAGAGAGAAATTTGTAACACTGAAGGCATGCATTAGAAAAGAAGAAACATCTAAAATCAATTATCTGAGCTTCCACCTTAGCAAATTTTTTAAAAAGACAGAAAATTAAATCCAAAGTAAGTAAAAGAAATAATAAAAATTAGAGCAGAAATCAATGAAATTTAAATAGAAAATCAATAGAGAAAATAAAATCAAAAGCTGGTTCTTTGAAGAGATCAATAAAATAGATAAACCTCTAGCCAGGTTAACTAAGAAAAGTGAGAGAAGACAAAATTTACTAATATCAGAAATGAAAAACGGGACATCTCTACAGATCCCATGGACAGTAAAAAGATAAAAAAAGAATATTATAAACAACTCCATGCCCACAAATTTGATAACTTAGATGAAATGGACTAATTCCTTGAAACATACAACTTACCCAAATTCACACAGGAAGAAATAGATGATCTGAATAGTCCTATAGCTATTAAAGAAATTGGATCAGTAATCATATTGATCTTCAAAACAGAAAACGTCAGGCCCAAATAGGTTCCCTGATGAATTCTACCAAACATTTAAGGAAAAATTTTTACCAATTCGCTACAATGTCTTCCAAAAGATGGAAGCAGAGGGATAGTTCCCAACTCATCTCATGAGGCCAGAATTGCTCTAATACCAAAACTGGACAAAGACATTACAAGAAAATAAAATTATAGACCAATATCTCCCATGAACATAGATGCCAAAAAATCTCTAGCAAAATTATAACAAATAAAATCCAATATTGTATAAAAAGATTTATACACCATGACCAAGTCGAATTTATCCCAGGTATGCAAACCTGGTTCGATATCTGAAAATCAATTATGTAATCCATCACCTCAACAGGCTTAAGAAGAAAAAGTCACATGATCATATCAGTAGATGCAGAAAAAGCATAGGAGAAAATTCAACATCCATTCATGATAAAAACTCTCAGTAAACTAGGAAAAGAGGATAAGATTCTGCACCCAATTCTAATGTGTGAGTGTTTTCTCTACCACCAAGCAATTCTCCAACACTAGCTGAATGTTCTACAATTCAACTCAATTCTGACACTATCTACCTGGAGATAACATCAGATCCCACAGGTTAAGGGCTCATTCCTACAAGACTGCCCCCACTTGAGATGCCAATTGCAAGTCCAGATTGTTACCTGTGCTTCCGACCAACTGGCTATAGACTGGAGGTTCCCACAATCCCCTCCTTGAGTTCAACTGATTTGCTAGAGCAGCTCACAGAACTCAGAGTAACAATTTACTTACTAGATTATTATAAAAGGATATAATTCAGAAACAGTGAGATGAAAGAGATGCACAGGGAAAAGAATGAGGGAAGGAGCACAGAGTTTCCATGCCCTCTCCAAGTGCACCATTCTCCCAGCACATCCACATGTTCACCAACCAGGAAGCTCTCCAAATCCCGTCCTTTTGGGTTTTTACGGAGGCTTCTGAAATTATATTCAATTAAATCATTAGCTGTTGGGGATGGATTCAATCTCCAGCCTCCTCCCCTTCCTGGAAGTCAGAGGGAGGGGGGACTGAAGTTCCAGCCTCCAACCACATGGCTGGCTCCACTGGAACCAGCTGTCATCATTAGGTGATTTCCAAAAGTCTCTGCATCAACATAACAAAAGACAATTTATAGCTCTCATCATATGAAATTCTAAGAGTTTTAGTGCCAGGAATGGAAGAAAGACCAAATATATATATATATATTTTTATTATAATAATCACAATATCACGGAGGGGAACTTCCTCAACCTGATAAAGAACATCTGCAAAAACCTACAGCTAACATCATACTTAATGGTGAGAAACTTGAAACTCTCCCACTAACATGAGCAACAAGGCAAAGCTGTCCTCTCTCACCACTGCTTTTGAACATAATATTGGAAATCCTAGCTAATGTAATAAGACAACAAAAGGAAATAAAAGATATACTGATTGGGAAGGGAGAAATAAAATTCCCTCTGTCTGCAGATGACATAATCATCTACCTAGAAATTCCGAAAGAAGTGACAAAAAAAACAAACCCTAGAACTCAAAAGCCATTATAACAAGGCTGCAGGATACAAGATTAACATAAAAAAGTTAATAACTTCCCCATATGAACAAGCAGAATTTGAAATTAAAAACACATTACCATTTACATCAGCACCCAAAAAATGAGAAATTTAGTTTAAATCTAACAAAATATGTACAAGATTTATATAAGGAAAACTACAAAACTCTGAAAGATCTCAAAGAAGAACTAAATAAATGGAGAGCTATTCCACATTCATGGAGAGAAAATTCAATATGGATTTCCAGATGTCAACTTGATCAATGCAATCCCAATCAAAATCCCAGCAAGTTATTTTGTGGATATCAACAAACTGATTCTTAAATTTATATAGAGAGGCAAAAAACCCAGAATAACCAACTCAATATTGGAAAGGGACAAAGTTGGAGGGCTGCCACAACCCAATTTCAAGACTTACTGTAAAGCTACAATAATCAAGACAGTATAGTACTGGCAAAAGAATACACAAATGAAGCAATGGGACAGAACAGAGAGCTCAGAAATAGACCTATGTAAATACAGTCAACTGATCTTTGACAAAGAAGCAAAGGCAATACAATAGAGCAAAGATAGTCTTCTCAACAATTTATGCTAGAAATACTGGACATCCATATGCAAAAAAAAAAATGAATCTAGACACAGACCTTACACTCTTCACAAAAATGAACTCAAAATGGACCATAGAATTAGTTGTAAATTGGAAAACTAAAAAACTCCTAGAAGATAACATAGGAGAAAAACGGAATGACCTTGGTTATAGCAATGACTTTCGAAGTTTTAGATACAACACCAAAGTTATGATCAATGAAAAAAAGATTGATAAGCTGGAATTCATTAAAATTAAAAACTTCTGCTTATAAAAGACATTGTCAAGAGAATGAGAAGGCAAGACACAGACTGGGAGAAAATATTTACAAATAAATATCTGATAAAACACTGTTATACAAAATATACAAAGAACTCAAAATTCAACAATAAGAAAATGAGCAATTCCATTGAAAAATGGACCAAAGACCTAAACAGATACCTCACCAAAGAAGATATACACATGGTAAATCAAAATCCAAATGAAAAGATGTTTTAGCATAGGAAAAGATGTCCAACATCATATGTCATTGGGAATTACGAACTGAAACAACAATGAGATACCACTACACACCTATTACGATAGCCAAAATTCAAAACACTGACAACACCAAATGCTCACAAGTATGTGGAGCCACAGGAACTCTCATTCATTACTGGTAGGAATGCAAAATGGTACAGCCACTTTGGAAGACACTTTGGCAGTTCCTTACAAACCTAAACATACTCCTATCATATGATCCAGCAATCATGCTCCTTGGTATTTACCCAAATAAACTGAAAATTTATGTCCGTGTAAAAACTTTCACATGGCTGTTTATAGTAGCCATATTCATAATTCCCAAAACTTGGAAGCATTCAAGATGTCTTTCATAGGCAAATGGATAAATAAACTGTGGTACTTCCAGACAATGGACTATTACTCAGTGCTAAAAAGAAATGAGCTATAGAACCATAAAAAGAAATGGAGGAAACTTAAATGTATACACTGTGTGAAAGAAGCCAATCTGAGAAAGCTACATACTGTCTCATTCCAACCATATGAGATTCTGGAAAAGGCAAAGCTATGGAAAGAGTAAAAATTTAAGTGGTTATAGGAGTTAGGGAGGAGAGGAGGATTTTTAGGGCAGTGAAACTACTCTACATGATGTGACAGTGGTGAATATATGTCATTATACATTTGTCAAAAACCCACAGAATGTACAAAACCAAGAGTGAACCCTCATGTAAACTATGGACTTTGGGTGATAATGACATGTCCATGTAGGTTCATTGATCGTAACAAATGTAACACTGTGGTGTGGAAAATCAAAATAGTTGGGGAGGTTGCATGAGTGTGGAAATGGAGGTATATGGAAACTGTATTTTCTGCTCAGTTTTGCTGTAAACCTAAAACTGCTCCAAAAAATAAAGTTTATTAAATTCTTTTACAAGATTATTTCCAATGCTATGCAAATTAAGCAGGCTTTGCCAATGTGCATAGCATTCCTTAGTAGAAAGATAGGCAATGAGGAAAATGGACTATTTGTTAAGAAGAAATTAAACAATTATTGGTAAAGCACATTTTCCATGGTACTCTTCAAAATAAATTTTCCTTTAGGAAATAATTTAGAGAAACTCTATTATATTCTTTTTTGAAAAGCAACAGTGCATATTTGCTAAGTCCTAAAGTAAAGAAACCTATTTAACTTTGTTTAAGGCAGTGCTTATCTATTCAGCAAACCCTTATAGTGTATTACCTTTGCAGAAGGTACTCTTCTAGGCATTTTTTCTAGTACTAACTCTTAGCTAAACTTCTCACAGGAGCCCTTTGAGGAAGCCATTATTTGTATTCCCATCTTAGGAATGAGAAAACTGAGTCACAAAGAGATTAAGTTACCCAAATCCGCAGCCAGTAAATTGTGGAGCTGGGATTCGAATAAACGTGTGTTAAGCATAGAACTGCTTTTTAATATAAAACTATGAAGATAAAATGGAATTAGTACTCTGATGCACTTTGTGAATTAATGGTATATCACATTATAGTTTTCAAAAGTGTTTCCTTTGGATTTTCTCATTTGGAAGTCCAATCACCCTAGAGATAGGTGTCACAGAGATATTTTATAAATATTAAACAATTTTTTCGAGGATTTCAGAGGTCACAAGTGATGAACTTGAAATTTCAGTTTTGGTTTACTGAACTCTGAGGTCTGTTCTCTTTGCAATATGCTCTGCTAGGAAAAGTAAGGTTTTCTAGAGTAGAGATGAAGATGAGCAAGGGGGAGGCAGGCGGGGATGATGAACTCTAAGCCTGGAAAGGGATTTGAAGGCTAATTGTAAACTGTAAGGAGGCTCACTTCCAGGCCAAGGCATTTGGATATGAATAGAACAGAAGAAAATGGTGATTCAATGAGGGTATTTTTGCTGATCAGAGGACAATCAAAGCAGTTCTCTGTAAAGGTGAATCTACACAATATGAACGTTGTTGGGCACAAAGAAAGCGTGGAAGCTGGGAGAACCACAAAATTATTAAATTAGCAGTGTGGTCTAAAATAAAAGAGCCGTCTGATCAAAATAACCAATATTTTATGCCCCTTAAGTATACAAAAGAAGGTTTACATATGTTACATTAGAGTAAAAACCAAACATATTTACATAAAAACTGAGCAATTTTCTCTATTTACTGTTTTGCTACATCTCTACTATCCTATTTCATCTATAGGCAGAGTGAAGTTCCTTCTCGGCGTCTCTTCAGGAAGAGAATACTAATTGCTCTTTTGGACTAGAGAGATTATTGCTACCCTATTCCACAAAATGGGGGAAGCATGTGCTGTAAACACACAAGAGACCCTTTGCTAGCTGCTATATGTCATTTATCTGCATGTTACAATGAAAGCTCCTTATTCTTAAAGGCATCTGGGCTCTTTTCAACTTATTCTAAAGCCAACAAATACAAAAGAACAGGTCTTAGGGCAATTATATACTGCTGTTTTCACATGATTAGGTCAACTTGATAAATACTCAAAACTGAAACAGAACTCCAAACCATGTTCACAAGGACGTAAGCACAGCCTCCACAGACTTTTCAAGGTTGTGAGAAGAATATGATGCTAGAATCCCTCCAAAAAAAAAAAAGAAGGCAAATCTGAAGAATGGAAAATCAATTGTGACCATGAAATACATATGCATATAGTTTTTAATGTGATTTTTAATATTGGATAACCAACCCAAAACAGCTACATATGTTCCCATCTTTGGGTATGAGTTCAGTCTTAGAAAAAATGATCTCATGAGCTCACACACTCACCGCAGACTTGCAGAGCCCAACCCTAGGCCTGTTTTCAGGCAGGCTAGCGTGCAAACAGGGTCAAGGCCCTGCAAGGATCCCCATCCTGGCTTGGGGGAAGAGCGCACATTTTGAGCCCATTTCTGCCGGCGCTGTCAGTATATTAAGCTGCAGGCTCATGCAGTTTCTATTCTCGTTTCCATTCTGTTGCTTTCAATGTTTTTGGAATCAGTCGAAGTTGAAACATCTTGGAAGAAAAGTTTGGTTTTTTGAACCCCCTGGTTTCAATTACTTTTAAATCTGACGCACAAACACTGCTTTTAAAGATATGTGACTAAAGTGCCAAATAAGGATCTTTTGATTTTTTGAAATACATGTGGTTGAAATTTGAGACCTGGCTGCTGCCAAGCTGCAGCTCAGGGAATAGAATACTGGCACAAGAAAACGAGCTGTTGCTCAGGGGATAATGTTAGAAGGAACTGTCCTACAGAAGGAAAATGTAAATTTTCATGATTTAGCTTATGCTTGTGGGACCATTCCATAATCCTTTGTTAAACATGTAAAAGATGAAATGCTGACTCTCCTGTTGTTTATTCAGGTTCTCAGCTATAAATTTCTCATACACATAAGCCTGACTTAGATTGAATCCTTATAATAATAATTTTTAAAAGTACATTCACAAGATACCATGACACACTCATGCTAACTCAAACTTCCATATTTTTAAGTGTAACCTGAAAGTAATAGGTATTGATTTCTCTAAAAAGAAAACTACAATAGTTTAATAGACTCTTCTGGTACAACTGGAATTGTGGGAAGATCATTTGGGCTAAAATGTTTTTGGAGGCAAGTATCAAAATATAATTTACCTGTTTGTGGCAGGTACTGTAAGTGAACCGCTCCAATAAATTATGCTAGAGCATTCATTGTAAAAGTCACTGTGGTTCACCATCTAGTATTTTAGCCAATGCTACACATTAAAAGAAAAATCATCAGTACTATCATTTTTGACTAGCTAATGGTAGATACCACATCTGGCAAAATATACCAGAAACTCGTCTATCAATTGAAAAGATGTAAAAGTTGAAACTAGATTGTGCTGCCAAAGTGGACCATGAAGAAACAGCAAAATTATGCAGGAAAACTAACATGCGATAAAGTCAAATAGCGGTAAATTTTAAGAGTTATAACAGAAATAGAAAAAGTACTATTTAAATATTTCCAGAATGTATCACCAAATCCTTAGAACTGGTCACCTCAGAGAAGTAGGACTAGAGGAGAAAAGCGGAACCATTACTATTGTTCATACATTCTGTATTGTTTGAATTACTTGTGTGCTAAGTGAACATATATTACTTTTAAAATAAATGGCTGTTAGTTTGCTTTTTTAAATTCAACATAAATTTCCAGAATCACCATACTCCTCCAAAAGTATTTACTATGTACCCTGTACTTTAGAGTAACAAAAAAAAAATATGAAGAAAGATAATAGGTCTCTTTGGGACTTACACTAAAGCTTCAGTTATATGACATCAAGTCTACAGATTAAATGGAAAAATATAAGTCAGCTAAGTATATGCTTGGCATGATAGAGCTGAATGTCCAGATTAACGCAAATTTTACTATTTATCCAGATGCTTTAATAGTGTAAGGCACAATCACAAAGACAGTATCTCCAAGTAGGAATGAAGGACAAAATAGATAGATATCATATGACTTAAATGCGTATGTATTAATATAGTAATTGTATGGGAAATAATTTGAGAAAATAGCTGAGGGTGGTAAGAGCATTTTATGAATAGTATATGTTTACGGAAGAGTCTAGAGTAGAAAGTGTTATTTTTTTTTCTAACTCATCTTAAAAGCCTTCTGGAAAAAATAAAGATTTCAGAAATGTTTCTCTGGAAACTAGATAAAGTTTGATAAGTTTAAGAAGACGATAGATTCCAATTAGAGACTTGAAAAGAAAGATGGAAGCAGAAACTGATTAATGGTGAAAAGAAATTATGATATGAGGACTAAAAACATAACAGCACGATTAAAGTCCGGGTATCATCCTGTAGAAAAGCCCACTCTCCCCGAGACGCCTTACCTGGCATTTCTATGAATACCTGTAGTTGTATGAATCATGTTGAAAGAGATTACACATCCCTTCCTTTGACCTGCTTTTACTCTCTCCCTAACAGACAACTGAGCCTGAAAGGATATGGACTTAAGAAGGTTAACATGAAAAAAGGCCATCATAGAAGCTTTAATTTACCTTCTGAAGTTTAACGATTTGATGCAGCAGTATACTCTGTGACATCAATCTTGTTAAATCACGGTTCTATAGGAGGAGCTGTTATTATTCCACTACAAGAAACAGAATGTCTTTTTTGGTTTTTAAGTTAGCTAGTTTCATTTTCTAAGTAATGCATGCACATCGTGTTGTTTACCACCAGACTGAGCCGTGTCTTATGCAGATCTACATGTCGGTCACTTTCTCACGCTGAGGACCGTAGTCTAAGAGTAAAGATTTCTAAGCCCTCCTGCATAAAGGTGTTCGTGGTTCAGGCTTAAAGTACTTCATTTTCATGAACTATATTTAAGGTGATAGCTATTGCTCCAATTTACTGACAGATATATGCAAATCCTGGAGTTTAAGCAGGTTGGTGGTCCTTCATATAGAGAGTACAAATTTATGTGCTATAACTCTATCCTACCACCTTGAAGAGTATTTGTTCCCCTTTGGAGCTGAAATAAGGGAATTTATAAATAAGTCTGGATTTTAAAACATACTTTTTTTTCCAGTTGAAGATAGAAGGTAAAGCATATAAAAATTACCTCTTTTATTCCCAAAATATAGAAATGATAGATAACGGCTTCTTTTTCATTTAAAATATGGAGATAAATCCATAAACTAAACAGGTATATATCCATGAAGCATAAAAGAATAACTCAGAATGTAGCCCATGAATATAGAGCCAAATACAGGCTATGAGGTCACAGGCTAGACCTGCATAAACCTGGGAGCCAGATCTGTGCCTTCTTCCTACGAAAGGGGGCAGAAATAAACTACCAGACTATAGCCCAGCACAGGTGCCAAGTTAGTGGTGTGTGGCATGGACATGTGCCACCGGGTGGGCAAAGAGTTTTAACAGCCACCATGTTCAAGCCATACATCTTAGAAGCCCAGGCCAGAAACAAACATAAAGCAATTATACAGACTGTCACAAACCCTCAGAGGATGAGTTTACAGACAGATTTACAAAGAACAAAAAGTACATGTATTATCAATGCAACAAATATTTATCAGGTACCTACTATAAGCCAGGCACTCTGCCAAGTGCCGAGGAAACAACAGCAGAAAAGAAAAATAGTTATGAATCCATGCCCTTATGGAGCATACAGTATGCACCAGCAGGAGTAAAACCAAGCACACAATAAACTAACAAACACGTCAGAGGGTTCATTGCCTCCAATAGGAGAGAATTTGAACCCAAGAAATCAAGTTAATAAAGTAATTTGAGAAGATGTTAAGAAAACTGTGTTTAAATATCTCAAAGAGATAAAAAGAGAAAAGCTTTTAGGAAAGAATGATATGTGGCTATGAAACAGTAGACAAGAAAAAGAACAAATTAAAAATTTTGCAATTAACAGAGTCAATAGGGAAATTTAAAAATCCTTTAAACTATAGGCTAAATCTTAAATAAATTTAAAGATCAAATTAATGAGTTGAAAGATAGAAGTAAGGGAATCTCCCAGAAACTAACAGAGAGGAGAGAAAGGGAAAGAGACAGATTAAGAGATCTGGGGAACAGTTTAAGGAACCCATATATTTGCCTAATCCCAGAAAGAAAAAAAAAATAGAAAGACCACAAAGAGGTAATATTTGAAGATATAAGAGATGAGATTTTCCCAGAAGTAATGACATGAATCTTCAGGTTAGAAAAATAAATCTACCAAATGCCTAATGTACATCTCTACACATCATAATGAACTCTGCTACTTTTAGCAGCAAAAGAAAATTTTTAAATTTCCCAATAAAAGACTAATTTTCTGTAAGGAAACTTCACAAATTAGATTGATGGAAGACTGCTTATTCACAGAAATATGTAACAGAAGTCAGACAATTAATATATTTAGAAGGCTGTGGGAATAAAGTACTTCATTATATACCTGGTCAGACTGTCACTCCAGAGTTAGAATGAATTAAAGACATTTTTATGAATCAAAGACACAGAAATTTTAGTCAATCTCTCACTAAAAAAAAAATTATAAAGAGTATATTTCACCAAGAAGAAATTGACTATGTAGTGAGCCACAGAAATAAAGCTTCCACAAATTCCAAATAATTGATATTCTAAGACTGTTTTCTCTCATCACAGTCCTATTAGGTTAGAAAGACAGAAATCAACAGAACTAAACAAAAAGGACAAAAATGCCACATATTTGAAAACCATAAAAATCACATTCAAGTAATGCAGAATCCTTAAGTTAAGAAAAGAAAATCACATTACATTGACCAGGATCTCCAAAATGATTAATGGTTTGAGCAGCAGTGATGATAATGGGCATCGCTTTTTTAAATGCTTTTCAAGTAAAAAATTAAGTACAATAATTCGCATGGAATTTTGGTAGATATGCACAAGCAGGTTAAGTAAAGTGCTCTTCTAATACACACATACACAAACACACATAGGGACGTGTACATGTGTAAAATATTGATTGTTATTGAATGCCTTTTCTGCATCTATTGAGATGATCAAGAATTCTGCTAATAGATGATGAAATATCAGGGACAAGGTAGTAAAATATTGATGTCAAGTCTTCCTTGCATAATTACTATTAGTTTTGATGTGTTTTTTAAATACTTTACATATTTTCTCAAACACAACAAAATTAGTTTATAAGACATCTCAATGATATATCCAACAATGGAATTTGTAAAAAGGTATTTACTCTCTCTTTTTACTAGACTTTTTTATTTATTGAGAAAATAAATTAAAACTCTTGGTAAGTATTTAGACAGTAATACAGTGAAAAGAAGTTCTCTAGTCCCCATTTTCCAGCCCAGGAGAACCACCCTTAACTGTTACTCTCCTTAATTCCAGAAGTTGTCCATGTGACCTATGTATTTATCACTTTAACATAAATCCTACATGTCAGTACTGTTCTGGGGATTGATTTTTCTGCTTAGAAATATATTTAAGAGATTTTTTTTTATGTAAACATATGGACCTACTCTTCATTCTTTTTAAATGGTTGCATAATATTCCATGGTATAGGTATAGCATAATTAAACAGAAGACATTCAGGTATTCTCCAGTTTTCACTATAATAAACGGAACTGAAGAAAACAACTTTGCAGGTATGTCCTTGCACACCTGTGCAAGTATACCACATGATAAATTCCTAGAAGTGAAATTTCTGGGTCAATGTACATTTACATTTTTATGGATATTGCCAAAATTCCTTAAAAGAGGTTAAAATAATTTCAACTTCACTACCTTTAAATGAGAATTATTACTTCTCCATTCTATACGCTTACATACTGTACATTAACAGATATTTTAGCTTTAAGAAAATAAGTGAAAATCAAGTCCTTATTATCTTAATTTTTATTTTCTAATTGTGAGCAAGATTATGCAGTTTCATATAAAGGTTGTCCATTTGCACTTCATTTTAGTGGGTTGGTTGGTTATCCAATACTAAAAATCACATTAAAAACTATATGCATATATATTTCATGGTGAAAATTGATTTTCCATTCCTCAGACTTGCCCTTTTTTGGAAAGATTCTTGTATCATGTTCTTGTCACAACCTTGAAAAGTCTATAAGGCTATGCTGTGTCCTTGTGTGCAGCATGATCTGGAGTTCTGTTTCAGTTTTAAGTATTTGTCAGGTTCACTCAATCATGTGAAAACAGCACTATATAATTGCCTTAAGACATTCTTTGTGTTTGTTGGCTTTACAATACTAAGTTGAAAATAGCACAGGTATCTGTAAGAGAAAGGAGGCCTCACTGTAAAATGCAGATAAAGGACATGCAGCAATTGGCAAAGGATTCCTTGTAGATTTACAGCACGTGCTTCTCCCGTTTTGTACAATAGGGTAGCAATAGTTCTCTCTTCCTAAGAGAAGCCAGGAAAGAACTTCACTTCCTGTTCATGCTTTTACAAAATTTTCCAATGTTATTTTTCTTATTGATTTTTTATGGGCATAACCAATAAATAAGAACACGTATTGTAAAGAATATATATCTTTTGTAATAATTGGTTAAAATTAAAGGAAAATGAAGAGAAGGAGAAACAGGAAGAGAAGAGGAAGAAGGAAGAGAAGGTGAAGAAGCAGCCACCTCTCATAGGAACTGATTTCTTTCCAGTGACTTTCCTAAACGTTCGATCCTTGACTCTTGCTGGTCCCTTTAAATTAAGCTTTTTGGTAAATTGCCTTTAGAATGGGCATGTAATTTGATCTCTACCATCTTAATAGAGGGGAATCATCTTTGCTTCCAAATTATAAATCAACCAACTGATTATGTGGCCTGATTCTTTCAAAGTAGGAAATTTCTTAAACAGCTTCAACAGTTGAGTACTTACCAACATAATATAAAACTCAGAATTAATTACCATATTTTAATTTAAATCATTTTTTAGAATCTGCTGGCTATCAGGCAACATTTTGTGCCAATACTAACTCTCTAAAATAACTTAGCTAGAAATTGTGGGAAACATTTTAAAACTAACTCTTGTTGCGTTTCATCAGAATTCAGCTCTTTCTAAAGTTAATTTCCCACAGAGACTATAATGTAGTTCTCTTAGAGATAAAGTAGTTGGTTGGCTATACTTGTATTCTGGGTGGGCATGATGCACTGAGGTTTACTAGCCTTAGGGCCTTCTGGGTCCTACATCCTAAAGCACATACAAGCCACCTCTTAGAACTTCACTTTTCTCAATCACACAGCTAGAAGACTTCATAAGGTGTTTTAATTTCTCAAAGCTTTGGAAACAAAGTGCACTGAATATATGGTCATATCTCTTCACTAGTTGCATATGTAATTATATAGTTTCAAGGTATAAAATTGGCATTTCCTATTTGTGTTTTGGCATTTAGCATGATACACACAAAATGAAGAAGGATCGTTTCACTAAAGAACCAGCATAATTGAAATATCATACTCAAGTAGACTATGCTGTGAAATTTGCAGTCATCGCAGCATATATTCAGGAATATCTATTGATAATTACCATAGAAGGAACGAAAGACTATTCCATGTGGATGCAGCTCCTCAGAGAGACTGACGATGTGATGGTCTACACGGCTAAAGCAAATGATAGTACAAAATGGATTTTCCTTACAAGTTATATTTCTGGTCTGCTAAAATATGACAGGGTTAAAATTTTTTTTAAATGTACAGACACATTTTATGAGACCCTATAATAAACTAATACACTTTAAAGAAAAAAATCAAGGAAATTTAATTACATAATTCACATGCATTTATTTGAATAAGGTGAAGTCAAAAGGAGAGAAATTATTTCAAAGACATAATTTGCAGATATTTATGCAAAAATAGATTTCTGGTTATTAAACTATTTTTAATGAAAATATAAGAGTTAACAAAACACATCAAGGTCAAGCTGCTTGAAGAAATATAATTCCTTGGAGATTTTGATTTAAATCTGTAGCTTGGACTATCACCCCAAAGAAGTAACAGCTTCAGACACATGAGATATATTTTCTCAACCACACTCAAGTTAACCACATTTACCACGGAGAAAGTCAACACCTAAGATACACAGCAACTGGGAAATGAAATGTCATGGTCAGTGTTTGCTTTTAATATAGCCTGGTAAGAGCAACACTCTATACACAATAGAATTTAGTCCCATTGTGGATGTACATGTTTAGAAATGGCATTTGAGCCTTTCCCGCTCTCCCTCTCCCCAAAAATGGTTCAGCTGGGTTCATGTGGGTTTGGCCCACAGGTTGTAGTTTACAGATCTCTGCTCTATTTTCTAAACATTGTTGCTGTTACAATCGAGTTTTGATAAAATACATGCATGCTCCAAATTAGCATGTGTTTATTATTTACCTTTAATAAAAATAGTATTCTACAGGTAAGTTAATTTGGAAAACTCTGAGTCCTGACACACACAAACTCAGCTATTCTAGCTGCCCTCGTTCATTTCAAGAGTAAATTCAAAGGGGTTTGAAATAACTTGAGCTCAGTTTGGGCACAGTTCACAATTCTAACCCCTATGTCTCGATACACTACTGCATCTGTAAATTCAAAATAAACAATGGTAGTATAGTGATTGTAAAGATAAAGAAACAGTACTTGAGGTACTTTAATATTGTAATCCTATGAACAAATAATTCTCTGAATCTTGCGGGATTTATTCTCTTGAAGGCATTCTTTTTTTTTTTTTTTTTGGCTGAAGAAGATTAGTCCTGAGCTAACATCTGTTGCCAATCCTCCTCTTTTTTTGCTTGAGGAAGATTAGCCCTGAGCTAACATTCGTGCTAATCTTCTTCCACTCCTTATATGTGGGTTGCCACCACAGCATGGCCTATGAGTGGTGCAGATCTACACCCAGGATCCGAACCCGCAAACCTGGGCCACTGAAGTGGAGAGCACCAAACTTAAGCACTATGCCACAGGCCAGCCCCAATTCTCTTGAAGGCATTCTTCATGTATTCCTCTCCTACTTTTCAAAAAGGTACTTTAATGAAATTTAGAAGTATTAATCCATTACTTTTTTGTCTTGTAAATTTTTTACTGGCATGATTATATACACAAAATTCACTACAAGAAAATTTCTCTGTCTGCATTTCTTTTTCTGTTGTTATCACTATTAGTATTGGTTTCATTTCATGATTATTACTAAAAATAATTTTGTAATATAAAGAGTATTATAAAATAATCCAATTTGGGGGTCATTTATGTTAGATACAGCACTGTTCCAGGGGTTTATTAAGCAAGTATATGCATTTTAAGCATTTATTTCCTTGGTAAAAGGTTTAAATGTTTTAAGAAATATAAAAAGAATTAATTTAAGATTAATCTGAGAAACAATAAAGTGCTAATAATATATTAGAGAAAGTTCAGAGAATACAAAGATTGAAAGTTCACAGCACTAATCAGACACAATAACAGATGTAAATAATAAGCAAGCTGCAATCACAGTGAAAGAGCATAATTTAGGAAATGCATATTATAACTGAGGACAAATGAACTCGAATACTGACCCCATCATTAGTTGTATCTGATACAAACATGCTTTCCTCAAAAGAAGCTGGGTTGCATATAAATCTAACCAGTTTCAAACATCATCAGAAAGTCAGACGGGAGACTCTTCTCAAAAATCTTACACCTTTGTTAGTAGTTATATGTTAGTCTCTCAGGAGATGAATCACTGGACTCATTAAATATTATATCTAGGAAGAATAGGGTTACTAATTTGTCTGAAATTAAATATAATAAATAATTTAAATGCCTTTAATATCACATTCTTTAGCATTTAAACATATATGGCTTTAGAGATGTTCATAACATAGTTTAATTCAACCACCTTTACTGAGAATTCGCTAGATATGAACAAGAAATATCAATACAAGCATTTGCAAGTTCATTTTTCCACCAAAAGTAAAGAGAGTGGGGAACAAAATGATAGAGCGAGAAGAAAAGGGAATATTAGATTACCTCACTGGATCTCAACTGCAAAATAGGTGGTATGCAGAACTTAATTAAATTCCATTGTTTTGCTGTCAGAGCAAAACGCTTCATTTTTTTAGAAAACCTCGGTTTTGCACGGGTGGTGTCCTTAAAAACAAATATCCATATTATTCCTGATCTTTTGTTTGCTCTTTAACGAGATTTATGAGCTCTTCCACCATTACAAAACAGCTGCCTTGCATGTGCCATCCACTAATTGAACACAAATCCAAGAACCGTCATAGCAAGAAGTTTAGGTGTCACCAGGATGGGGCTAAAATGTTAAGATAATTCCAGAGTTCTATTATCATTGAGAAAAAAATAAATGCACAACCTATATATTTCCCCCAAAATCTTTTAAAATTATGGGTTTTGAAGATTTTGAAAAATCCCTACAATCGTGAATTCCTGGTGCAGTGAAAGAATACTGAACTAATCAGGAAACCTGGGCTGGAAATCCAGTTATTCACCTAACCGCATGAAAACACAATTTCGTAAAATAAGCAAATTACATCCCTAGATTGTTATGAGAAAATGATTCTAAAGACAAAGAGAGGTCAGGCAAGAAGAAATTGCTTTTTAAAGATAAAATAATACAAATAGATTCATTAGGTTAATGTATCTCTAAATGCAATTTAAGAAAATAAAAGAATCTTCCATCTATAGTTGCTAAAGCAGTGCTTAAATGTTCACCTGAGTGGCCAACTTTCTTCCCTCCAAATCATTACAAATTAAATAAAAATTTCTACAATGATTTACATGAGTCTCTTTGCAAAGATAGTCCCTCTATTAATCATATTCTATATATGAAATTCTGTGATTGTGAATCTGAATTATCACAATGTAAATATGATTCATGAGGGGGCATTTCAGGAAAAGTTTTGGAAGAGTTTTTAAGTCAAAGACAAAAAAAAAATAAAGCCTCAAAACTTTGCAGCTATGATTAAATCTCCTGTGAGAGGGAAACATATACAGTCAGTGGAGAAGTCAGCAGTGATACAGTAATTCTATCTTTGGGTCTGTTTTTATCATTGAACATAACATTTTGCGCACTTTGTTTTATTTTCAACAGATAATACATGTATGTATTAGCTTATAAAAATTGCAATGAAAAGCAACAGTTTCTTCCTCCTGCTCCCAATCCCAACACAAGCCAGAAGCAAAAATTTTTCAGTATTTCTTGTTTAAGTGCATTTGTTGGTTACTTCCCCAGTTCTAAGTACCATGTTGCTTCTTAATTCTGCTATTTAAGCAATCCACACCAGTTCTCCACTAATTAGTAACCGGCTGGCTTTCCTTTGTAAACGTTTCTCTCACTGTTTTCAGCCTTTTTGCTTTTTATCACTACGTCTAGAAGTTACTCTTCAATTTATATTCTAGATTTTCTAAATTGAAGAGCTTTTTTCTGTCCTTTAATTTTTCCTTTTTCTCTCATTGACTTCCTTTCTTTATGAACATAATTCTTGAACTGTTGAGGTTATTAACAAACATTTTTTTAAGTTATCATCCCATTCCTGAATTGCCCATTTCTCAGTCAATTGTTACTTTTGTGTGTCTTGGTCTTTCTCACTCATGCCGCCAATTCTCCTAACAAAGCTGGTGATTGTGATTTCCTTTTGCGTGTTTGAGGAAAGGATTATGCTGATTATGGAGGTAGCTGGCCTGCAGGCGGTCATCTCCACCAGGCTTCTCTCAAGTGGGAAGTTGACTGGAAGTTCTGTGCACATGACCTAAGGGTGTTGACTGGCCTTTTTGGGGAACATGTACGGGGGAGGCAGCGTTGGTGGAGGCCCCACAATTGTCAGGATGTGGACAACTATTTTGGAGTGCCAATATCCACTTTAGTAACCTTAGCTCTCCCCAGGAATGTTATTCATTTTCTTTATAGAAGAGCCCTCCGATTTTCTTGCCTGCGAGTAAACACAGAAGAGGTATTCTGTGCTTGGGGTACAAAGGGCTGGCGAGCGTAAGAACACTGTCTGGCACGAGGGTTGCATGACAAATCTTTAACTAGCCCCCTACTCCAGCTGCTCTTCTCCTATCTATTCTTGGTGCCTGCCTCTGTGGTGTTCCACCTAAGAGTCACCTGCTAACACCTCTGTAAGCGTCATAGGAGCTCCTCCTCTTAAATAGCTTTTGATACAGTGTTGAACCCACTCTCCAGCTCATATTCACTTTTTGACTTCTAAAGACTTGTTGAAACCTCTCCACTTCTGATGCTCCACCTCCATTTTGCTTCATTGCCGTGGATTTATTCCCGTTTGCAGATAGTTTCTATTCTCTCAATGCAAGTTCCTTGAATACCATTTTAAAGAATTTTATCCGTGGCACAGTAAATTAATAACCAACGAAATATTCCAGTGTCTGCTTAACCTCTACCTCCCTAGAAAAACAAGGTTTTTCTTTTAACTTCTATTCATCCTTCAAGTCAAGCATCACCCTTTTGGGGAATCGTCTCTGATCTCTGTGTTAGGTCCCCCTTCAATAAACTCTCACAGCATCTTAGGGTTCCAGCACAGAGTTTATCACAGTGTGCTTGACTAGTTTCTTTCCCCCTTGAGGCCAGGAGGTCCTTGATAACAGAGGCTGAAATGTTTCTAAATCACATACAACAATAGTGAGCATAATTTCTTATCTGCAATGTTTTTTGAATTAATGTAAAAAAAGACCCAGGAAAATTTCTAAGTAGTACTTATTTCCCAGAGAGTGTTCTCTAGGATGAATTCTAGCCTCAAAAACTATTAATATGGAGCTCATTGGTCAAAAAAGTTTGGAAAATAAAGCTATACATTCTTCTAGTAAATACACAATTCACTTCTTATCATATTAAAGGTTCTGAAACAAACTAAAGAAAAAAATCATTAAATCTGATTAGCTTGGTGTTTCCTAAAGTTTCTTAACTACATAACAATTTGTTATGAAATAACGACTAACATCCCACAGCTCTGGTGCTTCAAGACACAAACATGGGGAAAGACTGACTTAGTGCATGCACGATCTATGGAGGAAGAGAGAAAAACAATATTGAACAGAAATAAATAATCAGATTGGAGCAGAGACCAGAAAAAAAATTAGCAAATTCTATGAAATCTGAAATAAAATGCAATGATTCTGGAAAGGTAGGCTACCTATAATCAGGAGGACGTGAGGATGAGAGTGGACACTCTTCCAGGTACTCGGGTTGCATCAATCCACAATCAACTCTTCATGGAACTTACTTCTTCATGAGTCTTCATGGAACTTATATTCTAGAAAATGTGTGTAGTGAGCAATCTCTGTAGCTCTCATCAACCGCGGCCAGGTGGGAAGTTCTGCTCAGTGTTGCCAGATCTTTCGATTTTCCAAGATAAGCCAGAAATCTGGTATTTTAGGTGAAATTTTCCAATTTTTGAATGTTGGAAACTAATTTAATTGTTGAAAAACACCGTGTGGGCCAAACATCTACAGGCCAAAACCAGCCTTTGGGCCATCATTTGCAACTTCTATAGAGACTGTTACCTAACCCTCGGTGATTTCCTTTAGATCCAACATGGTATGATTAGTTCAGAGTGTCTGAATAATCCTTTAAGATAACTTTTCAGGTCAGCTCTTTCATTGTTTAACTTATTAATAATGTTTTTCTTATTCCATATTAAAGTAAAATTGTACCCAAAGGCAGGGAGAATAGGCTGGAATACCACAAAAAAACTCTTCCCAGCATATAATGTATCACATCTATATTTCTGGAAAAAACATAGCATACTGCTTTCTGACAGCACGATGACCAAGACCACCCCAGACACGCATTATACAACCCTAAGCTGTGTTTGTTCAGAAGAGAAATAGAACAAAATTTATGAGCTTCACTTTAGCTCATATCAATATATTTCAAGCAGCAGAACACTTTTTCATTTTGCAGGTGGTGCTTTAAAGCTTGTATGATAGATTTTAAAATATCATCCACAAGAATCCTAAGCCCCTAAGACCCATTAATTAACCCTGTATTATCAAACATTTTAAAATCAATCATTTACCTCTCCGGTGCGAGCTGAAGCAAATGCTAACAAGCACTTTCACCTTAATAAATTAAGCGTTATTTCAAAAAGTTGTTAGGTGTATGTTCAAACTGTATTATGCGTGTTGTCAGGGTGATTCGGGTTATGAAAAATTCTTTATTGTGCATCTTAAAGAATTACCTGTCTATAGGGAATCCATTAATTTCTTTCTGTCATCCTCCTCCACTTCCCTCCAAGCCACCCACTAACCTAAGCATTCTTGAGCAAGAGCCTTATAAGAAGTGTTTCTTCATGCATGTGCAGTGTATTGGGTAACTAAATGAAATGCAGCTGGGAAATATGAAGTGGACATTGAAGTGACTCATTAGGCAGCTGCATAGGATAGAAAGAAGAAAGTGGCAGGAAAATTTACCATGAAGATGCCTAGGGTCATACATACCATTTCCAGGGGATGACTAGAGGCAACATAAAATAAAGCTCTGGGGAAGAATATGGAGCTGTAAGGTCTCAATGATCGACAATAATAGAAGTAAGCCTTACTAAAAATATAGATTTCCAGATAAAATTGAAACCAAAAACCATTGAATCCAAGACTGTGACTAATAGAAACAAAGCTGGGGGTATAAATGATTAAAACGAAAAAAGCTAGTAATATTTTAAGAGAAGTCACTGATTAACAGAGAATTGTGGGCCCTAAATTGTTTGTATTTTACTTTGTTTCTTCATCATACACTTAATGAGGAAGTTGATACAACATGCAGTTCATGAAATTTGGAGCCAGAAACCCTGTGTTTAAATCTTAGCTTAGCCATTTTCTATCTGGATGAATGTGTCTGTTTCCTAATCTGAAAATAAAAGGGAATAATATAGACTGCATTAAGCTATTTCTGCAATGATTCAATTATATTAACTGATGAAAAACTAGCATTATTTGAAACCAGACCAATTTGGATACTTACTCTATCACTTATTAGCTGCCTGATACGTGGAAAATATTTGTCTCTAAACCTCAGTTTATTCTTTAAGAAATTGGTAAGATAACATAAATCACAGGATTGCGATTATTAAGTAGGATAATATATGCAACGTATTAGCACAATGACTGCTTATCGTACACCTCAAAAGTTAATTTTCACCGGAAAATGAAAGTACCTGAAGAACAGTTCATGTTCCAAAAATCTTAGTTGAATCTGAACATGATAAATAGAAGGATAACTTCTCTTAAGGGCAGTCATACATATTTATCTTTTATTTGGAGTTTTTAGCTGTAACTAGGATGAACAGCAATAGCAGCCAGTGCCACACACACACACAATCTTAAGTAAGGTGGTATTTTGAGAAGCTCAATGTAGCTAAATATCCTACCTAAGCAAGAGAGGAAAGGTACTATGATATGGATTTAAGAGAGCTTTAGCTAAGATAAGCTCAGAGAAAAAGTGTTCTAGAGCTGCCAGTAAGCATTAGAAAGCTAGCCTGTGAGAATTCAGAAAATGAAAATAATTGTAACTTGAGAAACAGCACAGACTGCAGCCAAATGGCCTGGTTTGCCTCGTGGCTGTACCGTTCGGGCAGCCACGCTTTTTCAAGCCTACAAGTCGCTTGGTAAACGTGGCCATCCAATTAGGTTCCTAATGCTGTGTCATCTCTCCAACCAAAGCTTTTCCAAGATGTCCCCATTTCCCCACCATTTAAGTACAAATGGAGTCTAGGCTAAAATCTCGCTAAATTGAGAGGTCAACTCACTCCTCCAGGTTTAGCTCTCATGCCACACTACAGAGCGCTAATCTCCAAGCATACTGGGTGACGCCCCCCCACTCAAGCACTTCCTGAGCCCCTCACATTCAGCTTTCTCTCTGAAATGCCTTCTTTTCTGTCTTTTTTTGAGTCCCCAGCTAATTGAAAGAACCTTGAGAACAAGTAATGTTTACATACCTTTATACATAACTGTTTCCGCTAACAAAACGCTTCCATCCGTTCACTCATTCCCAAATACCCAGGCTCAATTGAGTGCCAATTACGCAAGAGGCATTATGAGAGATGCTGCAGGGGAAGTGCTAAAAAATATTTGCTGAATTTAATTAAATCTTCAGCTGTAAAGATAATATGCTTTAGCTATTATGCATTTAAAACAGCAGTATTGGGATTTTGGTTTTGTTTGGGGACATGTGCTCGCTTTAAATGTACAGAGGCATAATATTTAGAATTTTCAAAAGGATCTGTGATTCAGTAACTTCCCTCTAGCAACAATTGCTGTCTACTTTGAAAAAAAGAGAATATTTTAAAATTAATCTATGGGCCTGCCCGGTGGTGCAGTGGTTAAGCTCACACGTTCCACTTCTCGGCAGCCCGCGGTTCACTGGTTCAGATCCCAGCTGTGGACATGGCACCACTTGGCAAAAGCCATGCTGTGGTAGGCGTCCCACATATAAAGTATAGGAAGATGGGCATGGATGTTAGCTCAGGGCCAGTCTTCCTCAGCAAAAAGAGGAGGATTGGCAATAGTTAGCTCAGGGCTAATCTTCCTCAAAAAAATTAATTAATTAAATTAAATTAATCTACAAAGTCACAATAAAGTGTCTACACTATTGTTACACTGGCCCTCATTTTACAAAACAAGAGAAAATTGTTCATTATTCAAAATACACCAAAAAAGAAAAAATATATATAAAATCAAGCTGGTACAAAGAGCGCTGTGTATAGAGAGTGGAGTCAGGATAATTTCAGCAAAACTTCTCTTGGTAACAGGTAAAACAATCTTTTTGACTTCAAGTAAGTTTTTCATACATTTCATAATAAATCAAGTATATGAAATCATCTTGATTTTTGCCATCATGTTTAACCAACGTTTCCTTGCAATGTAATGTTTTCCACTTCTCCATTTAAATTTTTCTAGGTCTAACTTGGAACTCCTATATTATTAATAAAACATGAAGTGACATAATACTCCTTGATTTTTCCCTAAATTTTCCTAACTAATAGCTGTCTCTTGTTTGTTTAATATGGGATTCATAAATTTTTATATATAACAAAAAGTAAACAAGAAAATTGTGTAAAAAAATAAATAAATACACTACAGAGTGTTAACAAATCTGGAAAAATGGGGAACCTAGTATATTTTCACACTTTTCTTAGGTTAACAATTGGATCCATTGCTTTAAACTTAGAGATATTTCAACTGAGAAAATGTCAAGAGGTTGAACAAAAAGTACATTGAGCATATACTGGGAATGTAAAATATACTCTAAAAAATTGTTTACACAGTGTTTCCTAATCAACTGGACAGTCTTTAAGTATAGACAAGATTCAACCGAGAAAATCTATCTACAAGTAATTGGAGATTGTTTCTAAATCCTTCAGTTAGCTAGATTGTTTTCCAACTCTCATTTATCTTAGCTCCAGAGAACACTGTCACCATAAGTAGCAACCAAGTGAACGAGTGGTTACATATTTTATACTGCTTTGAAAGACGACCTATTTTAACATGAAATACAGAATGTCTAACATGCTGGCCAGTGGCTTTGTTCCCTCTTGGCTATAAAATAAACAACCTCAAAGAGTATCTGGTAAAACAAAGGCCTGGAGATTTTTAAATATTCGAATGTTTAGCACTGACAGTTTGAAAACATTATTACGTGGTAAGTAAATGGAAAAATCAAATTTTCCATTATTACTATTAAAATTATTTTCTATTAGAGTTACTAAAGTAAAGTTACATTTAACTTAAAAGTTTAATGTGGGCTTATTTAAATGGAGTCAATGGATGCTTAAAAAAGATTACAATTTGTACAACTGACTTCATTTCCTTGAGTCATCAATAACCTGAAACTGTAAGAAGTATTTACATGACATCAAATCAAGAAGCTGCTGAGAAAACTAAAGAATTTGGTTTAGTTTTCTGATTCTTTTGTCCATAGAGAATCAAATAAATTTATTGTCCTTTTTTTTCCTCATGGCAGCTTTGGATCTTATCATCAAGTTAGAATCCATTTGCCTGTATTGGCTACTGTAGGACACTGAGCTCATTCACATTTAAGACATTTTTCAAAGTATTCATAATATTTTGGGGTCACTAAGTTCTAAAAATTAGTCTCCCAAGAGTAGGAGAAACGGCAGGAGAAAACAAGTATAAAATGTTTCTTATCTCCTAGCCCCAAGAGATACAGTAACACATGAAATGGCCCTTTTGAGCAATGGTCCCTGCACCTATGCCAAGCTAGTAATGGGCTAAAGAGAGGGGCCAAGGTGGTGATTCAGTCAGATACAGTCTGTTTCCTTTACACTCTCTCCAAGGGCAATCTACTTCTGGCCCCTCTACTCCTATACCTAGAAACCTGAAACTTCCCCTTCCAGGATTGGCAAAACCATCTCTCACTTGTATAGATAACTTGATAACAAGAGAGCAACACTAATTATTCTGGAAAGACTTTCTGTCTGTATTCAGGAATGAGAACAACTAGGAGAAATGTAGGAAGCAATGGTGCTATAATTTTAAATAGAAAGAAGAAAAGAAGGATTTTTAAGGCATCAGAGATGTCCACTGCCAAAAGGCAGCCCATCAGAGTGAATTTCCCAGACATTAGTTCCGCAAGGTACTCTGTAGAAAAAGGAGATTTACAGTTCAATATCTCTGGAAAATAGTGCCTACAATACACTTTACCCTCTTGAAGTTATACAATGTATCTAACAGACAAAATTCTGATACAAAAATAGCAACATTTAGGGGCCTGCCTGGTGGCATAGTTGTTGGCATAGTTGTTAAGTTCTCGCACTCCTCTTCGGTAGCCTGGGGTCCACGAGTTCAGGTCCTGGGCATGGACCTAGCACCACGCGTCAAGCCATGCTGTGGCAGCATCCCACATAAAATAGAGGAAGTTTGGCACAGATGCTAGCTCAGGGACAATCTTCCTCAAGCAAAAAGAGGGAGATTGGCAACAGATGTTAGCTCAGGGACAATCTTCCTCAGCGAAAAAAAAAAGCAATATTTAAAATCCTTATTTGGTTAACTCAACATTTGCAAAACTGATTTGACTGTAATGATTGCTATGGATTGAATGTACATGTTCCCCCAAAATTCATATGTTGAAGTCCTAACCTCCAGTATGATGGTATTAAGAGGTGGGGCTTTGGAGAGGTAATTAAGTTCAGATGAGGTCCTGTGGGTGGAGTCCCCATGATAGGAACAGTGCCATTATGAGAAGAGGGAGAGACACCAAGGCTTCCTCTCTTCACCACGTGAGGACACAGAGAGAAGGCAGCAGTTTGCAAGCCAGGAAGACAACCTTTACGGGAAGAAACCCAACCGTGCTGGCACCCTGATCTCAGACTTCCCAGCTTCCAGAACTGTGAGGAATCAATGTCTGCTGTTTAAGCTACCCAGTCTATGGTGTTTTATTGTAGCAACCCAAACAGACTAAGACAGAGCTTTTTTTTCATTTCTTTCTTTACGTTATACCTATTGTATAGTCACAGCACAGGTTGTACATAGGAGAGGGGAATAAACGTTCACTTTGGGAATTCATCACTTCAGCTATATTTGTGGGGAACAGATGTGAGGGAGGAAATCCTGGAAGCAGTGGAGGTGGAATATACCATCGGAACAGACGAGGGAGTGGGAGGAATCAAAGGTGGCTCCAGGCTTTCCAGATTGAGCACCTCAGGTGGTGACATTGTCATTGACTGAGAAGAGAAGGACTACAGGAGAAAAGGGTTATGGGGGAAGATCAAAGCACATCCCCAAATAATAAGACTACACTCTGCATGTGCATATTCCTTAAGCAACAGTACAAAACCTGCCTCATCATTTTATTTACCTTGGGATATTTTTAAAAATATAAGTCCTGAGACCGACACATAGATTTTAGTTTCAGTAGGTCTGATGTGGGGTCAGCCACTTTACATTCCTACACAACTTCTCAAGTACCTCTCAAGATCGAACTCGCTTGAGGGTCACAGCTAGATCTTTTGTCTAGCCAGATCTCTTGCACTTAGCAAGTCTTAATTACTATTGATTGAAAGAAGGACCCTATAATTCCAGGGCAGAACAGGGTTAGAATCTTGCATTTGGAGAACTAGGAAGTAGTGAAACTGTAGAGAGAAGAGGAAAGCGAATACAGGCAATCAGAATTCCTGAGACCTAATATCTGCTCAAACACTAAGTGGGCGAACTTCATTTGCTTCATCCATCAAGTA
Source organism: Equus quagga (assembly GCF_021613505.1). Classification (NCBI taxonomy): domain Eukaryota; kingdom Metazoa; phylum Chordata; class Mammalia; order Perissodactyla; family Equidae; genus Equus; species Equus quagga. The sequence continues at coordinate 18,999,254 of NC_060269.1, forward strand.
ACCCATAATGACGCTTCTGACTCCAAAATGCTGTGTTTTCAAGATAGCACACAGTGAGTGTTTGCAATGGGTAATTTAGGAGGACAATGGCCTCTTATTTTATCAATGTGGTCGGGGCATTAAGGCTAACTGATCTTCAGTATAGGAAGAATGTAGTTGAAGGGCCATAACTACTAAGATGCATTCTATAGAACATTGATGTATAGAGTTCAAGAGATTGTCCATGCAAGAGTATTTTCACAAGTCATGCTACCAAAATGTTCAAAATGATTCCACATCATTGCAAAAACAATTTTTATGGCAGGATTTTGTACCTTCTATGAGAGACATAATTTTCTTGAAGAGTTTGCTGAATTCAGCCTGAAAACCACTTACACCGCTTAGAAATCTCCTGACTAAATTCAAGAGGCCAGCTCTTGATTTTCAAGTTTCTGTGAAGAGTATCAAAGGAGAGTGGAGAAAGAGAAGATGATTTCAGCCCTCAGAGCACTCTTTCTACAAGAAAGGCCAAGGAAGGGCATACTGAGGTCGAACCAGGCCATGGTGATGGTGTTCTCATTGTCGCCATAGTCCTGCCACAAGTAGCAGTTATCTTTTAAGTTTTATTATTTTATTCAATATTTTGTGAACTTACTATATCAACAATACTAGCTTAGGCATCTCTTACATCTTCCTTCTTTAAGTATACCAACACCCTAACCTCTAAAAATCTATAAACTTTCCAAACAGAACAACAAAACAAACTACTGAGCCAGGAGGACACGGTATAAGCATATTACTCACCACTCCATTTTTAATTTTGCGTTCAAAACACTGATTTTATTTTTTCTTCTTAATTTGCTTTGGATAAGCTATGCTTAAGCTTTTTCTCATCTCCTGCAGAATGGAAATATTTACAGCAATGTATCCAGTCACTGCAAAACAATTTCGTTGTCTCATGGAATCCATTATAATGGGATTTTTACCTGCTCTTGATTATTCCATGACCCCTCCCCCACTTTCCAAAACTTTTTTTTTTTAGCCAACAGTCTGATGAATCCAACATGAGATGCCTGCTACACAGCTGTGTATTGATTTATGCATGACTATATATCTCATTTGGCTCCTTCTGGTGAAATTATTTTCTCTTACCTATAATATCAGAGCAAACTCTACCCCAGATCCGCTTTCTGCTCTTTCTACCACTACATTCCTAATAGTCACAGAGCTAGAATTTGTCTCGCTTCCAAATTGGCTTACTCACTCCTAATTATTTAAAAATACTCTGTACTTTGAAACATGACATTTTACTGAATTATGAACCTTACAAAACAGATGCTAACTAAGAAAACATCTGATACTAAAATACATATTTTTCAATACTGGATTATGATCTTCTGGAAAACAAATTTATAAGGATCATCTGGTTGCAAAATGTGATTTTAGGATCGGAACACTGAAAGCATTTAGCATATTTTTGGTATATGCATTGTAAAATTCAACATCAAGAGAGTTCTCAGGACTTCAGGATATGCTAAATGTCAGAAAAATCGATCAAAGTTATATGGTGTCCTATATGGAAAAACTATGCTAAAGATGCCCAAATTGTTCCTGATAATAAAAATGACACTGTGGAAAAATTCATTTCAAAATAGTACTCACTATTACAAAACACTCCTAATCGCTGGCACATTCACTACCGCTCTTCAACTCCCAGAATCTTACCAATCACTCGGACTGTTACAATCTTACTAGTGTCCGTGTTCTCTCTTCCATGCGGTGCTGCGGTCTACTGGTGTTAGTCCTTTTGATTCTTTTGTTAAATACACCTTTAAACACCTTACAAAGGATTATACAATGAACTCTGATATCACTAAGTTAACTTTAACATCATTATAACTAACAAAAACAAAATTCACTTGGACATTTTAAAACTATAAAATAAGTGAAAAAAGTGTTTTTCAAGTCCCGGGGTGAGGACAAGGAGCTGCCTGGTGGAGAGAAGTACAACTAAAATCAGCCAGTAATAAGAAGCAGCAAGTGGTAATTCTAGTCAAAACGTTCTTAGATCCTAGAGCCATGATAAACCTCACAAGACCGAGCCAAAAGGTCACTATTCATATCTATTTTCTGTTATTGCTTTCTTTAAATAAAAATCACATTGTTACTGTTGGCCAAAAGCCACTTCAGTGAAATAACCACTACTGAAAATTCAAATTGGATACCACTTATAATTTTGTGAAGAAAAAGAAAGCTGGTATGAGTATATTAAGAGTCATACACATTTCTACCACATTTTTTAAAAAAATTGTTGAAAGAAAAAAAGGAAAGTGAGAGGAAGGAAGGAAGGAAGGAAAGAGGGAATGAAGAAAGGAAGGAAGGAGGGAAACATCTAGCTATCAAATCTTTCTCTAACACATACACACACACACACATTTTGAGATTTGTCCACAAATGCCAGGTTCATACTTGACCTTCTACAGTGACAAAAATCTCTAAACTTCAGCTTTCTTTGCTATAAAATAGCCAAATAGCCAAAAATAGTATCTTAAGCTTATTTATAAATCATATACATCTGATTAATACTTTTATATAGCATATCAAAAAGTCTCTAGAATATGAAAAAACGATAAAAGAAGAAAATTTATACTCTTTTCCTTCATTGGGAAAAAGGATGCATCAGCTCCTACTACGTACATAGAATCTTCATTTAGAAACAAGTAACAAAACTACAAAAATAAACCAGTTGAATATTTTTCAAGATTATTGCTCTTTTGGTCTATTTTTCTTATTGAGTTCATAATAGTTTACATCAATGTGAGATTTCAGTTGTACATTATTTCTTGTCTGTCACCACATAAGTGCTCCCCTTCACTCCCTTTCCCCCCCTTCACCCGCCTTCCCCTGGTAACCACTGAACTGTTTTCTTTGTCCATGTGTTTGTTCATATTCCACATATGAGTGAAATCATCTGGTGTTTATCTTTCTCAGTCTGGCTTATTTCACTTAGCATAATTCCCTCTAGGTCCTTCCATGTTGTTGCAAATGGGATGAATTTGTCTTCTTGTATGGCTGAGTAGTATTCCATTGTATATATGTACAACACATCCTCTTCATCCAATCATCGGTCGATGGTCACTTGGATTGTTTCCATGTCTTGGCTATTGTGAATAGCGCTGAAATGAACATAGGGGTGAAAATGTTACTTTGGATTGCTGATTTCAGGTTGTTTGGGTAGATACCCAGTAGTGAGATAGCTAGGTCATATGGTCATATGGTAGTTCTATTTTTAGTTTTGTGAGGAATCTTCATACTGTTTTCCATAGTGGCTGCACCAGTTTGCATTCCCACCAGCAGTGTATGAGGGTTCCCTCTTCTCCATACCCTCGCCAACATTTGTTGTTTTTAGTCTTAGTGATTATAGCCATTTTACCTGGCATAAGGTGGTATCTTAGTGTAGTTTTGATTTGCGTTTCCCTGATGATTAGTGATGTTGAACATCTTTGCGTGTGTTTATTGGCCATCTGTATATCTTCTTTGGAAAAATGTCTGTTCATATCCTCTGCCGATTTTTTGATCAGGCTGTTTGTTTTTTTATTGTTAAGTTGTGTGAGTTCCTTATATGTTATGGAGATTAACCCCTTGTCAGATATATGATTTGCAAATATTTTTCTCCAAATTGGTGGGTTGTCTTTTTGTTTTGATCCTTTTGCCTTGCAGAAGCTCTTTAGTCTGACGAAGTCCCACTTTTTTACTTCTTCTTTTGTTTCCCTTGTCTGAGAAGACACGGTATTCAAAAAGATCCTTTAAGTTCGATGGCAGAGAGTTTACTACCTATATTATCTTCCAGGAGTTTTACAGTTTCAGGACTTATCTTCAAGTCTTTGATCCATTTTGAGTTTATTTTTGTGTATGGCATGAGATAATGGTCTTTCATCCTTTTGCTCGTGGCTGTCCAGTTTTCACACCACCATTTATTGAAGAGACTGTTTTTTCTCCATTGTGAGTTCCTGGCACCTTTGTCGAAGATTAGCTGTCCATAGATGTGTGGTTTTATTTCTGGGCTTTCCGTTCTGTTCCATTGATCTGTGTGTCTGTTTTTGCACCAGTATCATGCTGTTTTGATCACTATGGCTTTGCAGTACGTTTTGAAGTCAGGGATTGTGATGCCTCCAGCTTTGTTCTTTTTTCTCAGGATTGCCTTAGCAATTTGGGGGTCTTTGGTTTCCCCATATGAATTTTAGGAATCTTTGTTCTATTTTCATGAAGAATGTCATTGGGATTCTGACTGGGATTGCATTGAATCTGTAGATTGCTTTGGATAGTACGGACATGTTAACTATGTTTATTCTTCCAATCCATGAGCAAGGAATCTCTTTAAGTCATTATCAATTTCTTTCAGTAATGTCTTATAGTTTTCATTGTATATGTCCTTCACTTCCTTGGTTAAATTTATTCCTAGGTATTTTATTCTTTTAGTTGCACTTGTAAATGGAATTGTATTCTTGAGTTCTCTTTCTGTAAGTTTGTTATTAAAGTATAGAAAAGCAAGTGATTTTATAAGTTGCTTTTGTACCCTGGAACTTTACTGTAGTTGTTAATTATTTCTATTAGTTTTCTGATGGATTCTTTGGGGTTTTCTATGTATAACATCATGTCATCTGCAAACAGCAAGAGCTTCATTTCTTCACTCCCTATTTGGATTCCTTTTATTCCTTTCTCTTGCCTAATTGCTCTGGCCAACACCTCCAGTACTGTGTTGAATAAGAGTGGTGATAGGGGGCATCCCTGTCTTGTTCCTGTTCTCAGGGGGGTGGCATTCAGTTTTTGCCCATTGAGTATGATGTTGGCTATGGGTTTGTCATATATGGCCTTTATTATGTTGAGCTTATTTCCTTCTATTCCCATTTTGTTGAGAGTTTTTCTCATAATGGCTGTGGATCTTGTCAAATGCTTCCTCTGCATCTATTGAGATGATCATGTGGTTTTTATTCCTCAATTTGCTGATGTGGTGTAGCACATTGATTGATTTGCAGATGTTGAACCATCCCTGTGTCCCTGGTATAAATCCCACTCGATCATGATGTATCATCCTTTTGATGTATTGCGCTGAATTCGGGTTGCCAAAATTTTGTTGAGGATTTTTGCATCTACATTCATCAGTGATATTGGCTTCTAGTTTTCCTTTTTTGTGTTGTCCTTGTCAGGCTTTGGTAGCAGAGTGATGTTGGCTTTGTAGAATGTGTTAGGAAGTGTTTCACTTTCCCTAATTTTTTGGAATAGCTTGAAGGCTAGGTATTAAATACTCTCTGAAAGTTTGGTAGAATTCACCAGGGAAGCCGTCTGGTCCTGGCATTTTATTCTTTGGGATTCTTTTGATTACTGTTTCAATCTCTTTCCTTTTGATTGGTCTGTTCAGATTGTCTGTTGCTTCTTGGTTCAGCTTTGGGAGGTTGTAAGAGTCTTAGAATTTATCCATTTCCTCTTGATTGTCTATTTTGTTGGCATATAATTTTTCTTGTATTCTCTTATATTCCATTGTATTTCTGTTGTGTCTGTTGTTATTTCCCCTCTTCCATTTCTGTGGGATACAGCAAAAGCGGTTCTAAGAGGGAAATTTATAGCAATTCAGGCCTACCTCAACAAAGAGGAAAAATCCCAAATAGACAATCTAAAAGCACATCTAAAGGTACTGGAAAAAGTACAACAAACTAAGCCCAAAATCAGCAGAAGGAAGGAAATAATAAAAATCAGAGCAGAAATAAACAATATAGAGACTAAAAAGAAATAGAAAAAATGAAACCAAGAGCTGGTTCTTTGAAAAGATAAACAAAATTGACAAACCTTTAGCTACACTCACGAAGAAAAACAGAGAGAAGCCTAAAATAAATGAAATCAGAAATGAAAGAGGAGAGATTACAACGGACACCTCAGAAATACAAAAGATAATAGGAGAATACTATGAAAAGCTATATGCCAACAAATTGGATAATCTAGAAGAAATGGATAAATTCTTAGAAACATACAACCTTCCAAAACTGGACCAAGAAGAAATAGAAAATTTGAATAGACTGATCACCAGTAAGGAGATTGAAACAGCAATCAAAAACCTCCCAAAAAACAAAAGTCCAGGACCAGATGGCTTCCCTGGTGAATTCTGCCAAACGTTCAAAAAAGACTTAATACCTATCCTTCTCAAACTCTTTGAAAAAACTGAAGAGGAGAGGAGGCTTCCTAACTCCTTCTATGAAGCCAACATTATCCTGATACCAAAACCAGACAAGGACAACACAAAAAAAGAAAATTACAGGTCAATATCACTGATGAACATCGATGCAAAAATCCTCAACAAAATACTAACAAATCGAGTACAACAATACATTAAAAAGATCACACATTATGATCAAGTGGGTTTCATTCCAGGGATGCAGGATTGGTTCAACATCTGCAAGTCTATCAATGTGATACACCACATTAACAAAATGAAGAATAAAAATCAAAAGATCATCTCAATAGATGGAGAGAAAGCATTTGACAAGGTACAGCATCCATTTATGATAAAAATTCTAAATAAAATGGGATAGAAGGAAAATACCTCAACATAATGAAGGCCATATATGACAAACCCACAGGAAATATCATTCTTAATAGAAAAAAACTGAAAGCTATCCCTCTAAGAACAGGAACCACACAAGGATGCCCACTGTCGCCACTCTTATTTAACATAGAATTGGAAGTCCTAGCCACAGCAATCAGGCAAGAAAAAGAAATAAAACGGATCCACATTGGAAAAGAAGAAGTGAAACTGTCACTCTTTGCAGATGACATGATTTTATATCTAGAAAATCCTAAAGAATCCACTAAAAAACTTTTAGAAACAATAAAGGAATACAGTCAAGTTGCGGGATACAAAATCAACATGCAAAAATCCGTTGCATTAATATACACTAACAATGAAGTAGCAGAAAGAGAAATTAAGAATATAATCCCATTTACGATTGCAAGAAAAAGAATAAAATATCTAGGAATAAACTTAACCAAAGAGGTGAAAGATCTGTACACCAAAAACCATAAAGCATTGTTGAAAGAAATTGAAGAAGACACAACGAAATGGAAGGATATTCCCTGCTCTTGGATTGGAAGAATGCCCATACTTCCTAAAATAATCTATAGATTCAATGCAATCCCTATCAAAGATCCAACAACATTTTTCACAGAAATAGATCAAAGAATCCTAAAATTTATATGGAACAACAAATGACCCCAAATAGCCAAAGGACTCCCGAGAAAAGAGAACAAAGCTGGAGGTATCACACTCCTTGATTTCAAAATATACTACAAAGTCATAGTAGCCAAAACAGCATGGTACAGGCACAAAAACAGACACACGGATCAATGGAACAGAATCGAGAGCCCAGAAATAAACCCACACATTTATGGACAGCTAATATTCGACAAGGGAGCCAAGAGCATATGATGGAGAAAGGAGAATCTCTTCAATAAATGGTGTTGGGAAGACCGGACAGCCACATGCAAAAGAATGAAAGTAGACCATTCCCTTACACCATGCACAAAAATCAACTCAAAATGGATTACAGACTTGAATGTAAGACCCGAAACCATGAAACTTCTACAAGAAAACATAGGCAGTACGCTCTTTGACATCAGTCTTAGCAGCATATTTTCAAGTACCATGTCTGACCGGGCAAGGGAAACAAAAGAAAAAATGAACAAATGGGACTACATCAAACTAAAAAGCTTCTGCACAGCAAAGGAAACTATCAACAAAACGAAAAGACAACCTAACAATTGGGAGAAGATATTTGCAAACCACATATCAGATAAGGGATTAATATCCAAAATATACAAAGAAATCATACAGCTCAACAACAAAAAAACCAACCACCCAATTGAAAACATGGGCAAAAGATCTGAACAGAGATTTCTCCAAAGAAGATATACAGATGGCCAACAGGCACATGAAAAGATGCTCAACATCATTAGTTATCAGGGAAATGCAAATCAAAACTACAATGAGGTATCACCTCACTCTTGTCTGAATGGCTATAATTAACAAGACAGGAAACAACAAATGTTGGAGAGGATATGGAGAGAAGTGAACACTTGTACACTGTTGGTGGGAGTGCAAACTGGTGCAGCCACTATGGAAAGCAGTATGGAGTATCCTCAGAAAATTAAGAATAGATCTATCATATGATCCAGGTATCCCACTGCTGGGTATTTATCCAAAGAACTTGAAAGCACAAAGTCATAAACATACTTGCACCCGTATGTTCATTGCAGCATTATACACAATAGCCAAGACTTGGAAGCAACCTAGGTGCCCATCAAGGGATGAATGGCTAAAGAAGATGTGGTATTTATACACAATGGAACACTACTCAGCCATAAGAAATGATGAAATACGGCCATTTGTGACAACATGGATGGAACTTGAGGGTATTATGCTGAGTGAAATAAGTCAGAAGGAGAAAGTCAAATACCATATGATCTCACTCATAAGTAGAAGATAAAAACAACAACATGCAAACACATAGCAATGGAGATTGGATTGGTGGTTACCATAGGGGAAGGGGGGAGGGCAAAAGGCATGATTAGGCTCACATGTGAGGGGATGGGCTATAATTAGTTTTTGGATGGTGAACATGATGTAATCTACTCAGAATTCGAAATATATTACAACGTACATCCGAAAGCTATATAATGTTATAATCCAATGTTACTGCAATTAAAAATACACAAATAAATAAAATAAAATAAAAAGGAGTTAGAAATTCAATAAGTACTTGCGTAATGAAAAAAAACTGAATATAACAAACAAAATTCTGACATTCATATGGTTCTTCAGGAGTTATTTGAGAACAGCTAATATTTTAATGGCAAAAACCTAGATTTGAGGCAAGAATTTTATGGCCTTAGGAACCACTCTCCATGACATTGACATTGCCCCTGAACATTGCTTCTCCTATCATCATGCTGCTAGTAAAGAATCACTATCTTGGGCCTGGTGAATCCCGCCACTTCCAACATGAGGTAGGGAGACAATGTGATAGGAATTTTTCCTGGCTTCTGAGTCTTGTTAGCATTCTAGGAGAGAGTCTAGCCCTGCCAGTAGGCTATCCCCTGTCTCATTTAATAATGTTTATCATTTATTGAGCAGCTAACCTAAACCAAGGACTGTTACAGTATGTTATATACAGATAGAGTCATTCCTACCTCATGCAACAGAAAAAGAAGATGGCCTCAAAGCGATTGAGTAACACTATCCAAGGTCGCAGAATTACTAGTAAATAGTTTAACAAGATTTCAAATTCCAGTCTGTTTTATTTCAAAGCTAGGGTTTATCCTACTTATGTCATGCTGAATTTTATTTATTCCCTAATTAAAAATATAAATGCAAAGAAGAAAAAATGTTTTGCCTTCTAGAATACTGTACATATGAAAATGTATCTGTATAGTCATACTAAATGTCAAAAGACAAATAAAAAATAGTTTTGAGTTATATTAATAATCTAATATTATAACTATACACACATACATATATATATAAAAATAATGTAGTAGTCATTCTTTTCTGTCAACCTGGCTAGACTACAGTCCCCAGTTATTCAATAAACACTAATTTAGGAAATGTTATGAAGGTATTTGGTAGATGTGATTAAAGTCCATAATCAGTTGACTTTAAGTAAGGTGATTATTCTAGATAATCTGGGTGGACCTGATTGAATGAGTTGAAAGGCCTTTAGAGTAGAACTGAGGATTCCATAAAAAGGAAGATATTCCACCTATGGATTGCAACTTCAACAGAACCTGAGAGTTCCAGCTGCCCTTCCTGATGGCCCGCCCTAAGGATTTCAGACTTGCCTTGTCAACCATCATATCACACAAGCCAATTCTCTTCATATGTATCTCCTACTGGTTCTGTTTCTCTGGTCAAACCCTGACTGATATATATATCTTCCCAAGTATCTATTTGTAGCCATGTTTCTTAATCTCACCTTTGCAGTAATTTACTTAAAATCACCAAGAGCACTATGGCAGAGACTAGCTAGCCATTAACCAAACCCAGTTCTTCTTCCTCTTGGACACTCATATAGACAATATTTCCCAGCATCCTTTGCAGTTAGATGTGGCCATGTGGCTGAGTTCTGGCCAATAGAACATGAACAGAAGTGATAACCACTGTTTCCAGGCTTTGCCCATACAACATAACATTTGCAATCCCCCATGCTCTTCCCCCTTCTGTGGTAATTTTAGAAGCCAGGTATTGAAGAATACCAAGCCAATAGATAGAGGGAAACTAAGTATTGAATCAATGCTTTCACGAAAGCTGCCTGTAGTTCAGGAAAGTCTGTTTTGGGCCTTTCATTAACAAGAATTAAATTTCCATTGTGTTAAGTTACTGAAATTGTTGAATTTAGATTTTACATAAGTTCTGGTACCTTAACTAGCACAAGCCCTTTCCATTCTTTCCATAAGATAAATATTCCAGCTTATTACCAACAAAAGCTTGAAATATCCATCACTACTGTATATGTCTTTTGACTGAATAGCTTAGAGATAAATTCATTGACTTTTACTCTATCTTATTACTTACTGAAAATGCCAAAAATTCCCAAAGAACCAAAACATTCTGAAATGTAACAAAGACCAGAAATATTTAAATTATCTAGATCATTGAAAAATATATTATTTTATTCCACAGAATTATTCTTAAAGTATTTTTAATTAAAGAGAAGCTTATGTCATAAAAAACTAAGAAGCTTAACGCAACACACTTCAGATAATTTACAACGTTAAGCATGTCTGCTTACTGTCCCTATGCATTTCAACGTAATAAACCAGAATCTATTGTGCCTCAAAAGGGACTAGCGATTTGCTATTGGTAAAGAAAATAATACATTGTGTGAATGTGAATGAAAAATGTGCACTTCACAGAGATGTGAAGCTGTTCGCATCTCTGACCTACCCTGTACGTGTATTTTGACAATAGCAGTACTATGTCTGCTGTGGCCTGCCACCTTGTGTTCTCTCCCTAAGTGCACAAGTAATTTTACTTTTTTTTTAGTACAATGAGACATGTTATGAAAGCTCATGTGTCAAGGATTTCAGATATTTTACTTCAATAAAAAGAAAACTCAAAATCACCTCTTGCCTTTGGCTGCATCTTTGTATGCACAAAGAAGTGGAAATTTAATGCAAGTGTCAAGACCCACATAATCCTGTTATTGAGGGGGAAAAATTAGAGATGAAATGATCCAGACTTGCTGTGCATATTGGTCACATTTTTCAGATTATTCCTCAACCCTCTCCTTTACTGGCTTCCATTGTTTTACTGTGTAGTCTTTATAAAGTGCCTAGAAACTCAGGAGATAAGTTAACTCAGCACTCTTAAGATCTCCGACTCCAGACAATGTACTTTGGTGGAAAGCCAGATTTTATGTCCTTAGGGGAAGCTTTAGGGATAAAATGATGGAAGAGGAGACAGAAAAAAGAGAGTTATAATCACTCATACAAGAAAAAAGAAAGAGATGAGGAGGAATATTGGCTCTGACGAAAAAAAGGTGGATTCAATCAAGTGTATTCATAACTATGGTGAGGGAAAAGAGCTCAATCAGAGAGAATACAACTAGTCCTATAGATGACAAGTGTTGATTTGAAGAAAACATTCGTAAAATATATAATTTCTTAATAAATCATATACTGAAAAATTGATAAAAAGAAGAGACTTCCATCAGGCAAAGCTTTAAAACTACCTGTTAGAGACTGTCCAATTCCAAAAATACAAATATAGTTATAAAAAAGATCAATTGATTTTTCATATATAATTGATGTTGGAGGATTCAGTGTTCACTGATCTAAAACATATCCACATACGTCTCTGCAACATAGCTATAAACCTTGATAGCAAATACAAATACTTTAGCTGTCATGTACAATTTAATCTCAGTAAAATAATCATATTATTAACTTTGAAGAACTATATCTCTCTACAGAAGAATCTGCAAACTAGCTAAATGCCAAACTTAGATTAAAAACATATTTTTGTACCTTGTTGGTAAACCAGAGTAAACATGTTTCTCATAATCCACCAGTATTTAATGAACATATGATAACTGTCCTATTAAACCTAAATTAAATCCTTATTGGAAAGATAGTTAAAGTGCAACCGCAGCTTCTTTTTATGTAAATTATAACTATTCACAAAGACCAAAAGCAAATCTCAAATGCAAACTTTCTGAAGCGAGTATATAGTCTGATTTAGGAGAGTGGAAACTTGGAAACCAAAAGAAAGCAAAACTTGGAGGGAAGGGATTTGACACGCATCAATAATTTTTTTCCTTTTAAAATTTTTCTTCTTTTATTTTACACTTTTGCCATGAATTCCACTGGATTCATTCAGGTATCCAAACAGAATTTGGGATCTAAAATTGTGTCTATGCTTTCCTCCTGCCTAGCAACCCAAGTGCTTTTGACTGCCTCCCAGAAAAGGTGCCATTTTTCCTTCTGTTTATTTCTCTGTATATCAGCATTCTTCTGTTTGCGTCTGCTTTAATGGCAGCCTTTCAGTATGCCATGCAACGTTTTGCTGAGGGAAGGAAGGTTTCTGACTGACAATCATGGGTAGTAGACCAAGGCTGAGGGTTTGCAGGAAAAACGAAGCATTAGGCCCGTCTCTTGTCTAGGAGCTCTGAGAATGTTTATAGCATATTCTGTGTGAGGAAATGTCTGCAGGAAGGAAAGTCCCCAATAAAGTTTGTTTGGAATTAGTTGTAACCTCCCGGTTTAAGGATATTGCACGATTTGAGGATGACATCAGGTGGGAATAAAAGACAGAAATAAGACCAAGAATGTGTTTTACTTTCTTTTCAGGCAGCCAAGAATAACTTGCTTTGCATGATCATGGAACCACTTCAGTAAAATATTTAAATCTCAGGATTTTATGCATAATAAACCCACAGGAGCATTTAAGCCCTGAACAACCTCCTTTTCTTAATCCAACCCCATAAATCGCTACTCTGCAAAGCATAAATTATGTGTACCTGAAAAATACGTTCAAACAAGTCTTAACAGGTACGCTATATTACATACCTCTTATTCTTTTGTATGGGCTTGACAAGAACAACCTGGGTACTAGGCACCCTTTTATAATATCAGAACTCTATATCATTGACTCATCTTGTACCCAGAAACAAACAGGAAGCAAAACTGAATGGCTTGCACAGTATGTCCTCTTTGATATTGTTGTTAGAAATGGATTTAAAACAGTAAAGTGATGCAAAATTAATAAGAATTAACAAACTATTCCAAAACTAACTAATTCATTGTTTATAAGGCCACACCACTCAGTAGTGAATGGAACCAATTATTTGATCAGTGCAATATGACACAGATGGTTAAAATAGTCCTACAATAGTAAAATTTGTATTTTCACATTCTCATTACTCAAAATATCTCATCAGTTCTATTGAAGAAATGTACCAGGCCAACACATACTATGAGAATTAGACAGAATTCAATAAACAGTTCAGTCGAAGCCAATTAGTCTTACCTCCCAAACAACTAAACCAGAGTAAACTGAAGTAAGATTTGAGATATTTCAGCATATTTCTTGCCATAATGTAGCCCAAGTCTACTATACACAGAACACAATGATGATTAGAGTACCTAAAATTTCATAGGACTCATGCCTCCTGCATGAGAAGGCATTATTTGAAAGAAGATTACACCTTATTCATCTAGCCAAACCCTGAGTTCCAGAGAAATGGGATAAATGAGACCAGGGACAGAAGAGTTCATAAAGTTCTCAGACATAGTGACCTAGCCATTAAGGAACAACAGTAGAATTCCCTGGCCATCTAAGAGACTACAGGAGAACTCTAATTGCCTTCAAGGAAGAAATATTGAAAGCACAAAAAAACCCATGGGAGGACAAAGGTGACCCAAAGAAAGATTCCTCCCTCTTAATTTGGGCTAGGCCCATCCTATTCCAGACCAACCTAGTTTTAGGTCATTTCCCACCTCCTCCATTGCTCTTTAAGTTAGTTTTTCCAAAATTGCCTCAGTCTTGTCCCATCTCTCTTATAAAGATGAAGAAGGGAACAGATGTCAAAATATTTTCAGCTGCTTGGAATGAAGACTCTCAATGAAGAGCATTATTTTTGATGTTGCTATTATAATTCTACTGATTCTTTTAAGAGTATCCTGAATCTATTCATCTAATTATGGGTCACAAAGAAAAATGTGTCGCGACTTAGACGGTTTCTTCCTGCCTAAGTCAAACTTTTTAACTTTCAAAATCAACATAAGTCTTTCAGAAGGTCACATCTTTAAGCCAGCCATGATATCATGGCTGGAGAGTCACAAACTAAGCCTGATTTCTCTTTTCTTTTCTTTTTTAATACTAGAATGCCTATTTAGTAATAAAAATACAACTGTTAGGTACTGCAGTTAACCTGACTAGTGCATTCTCCTTTCTCCCTGTTGTTCTGAGACGAAGCCTGATTTCTGAAGCCCACTCCATGCTTTGGCCCTACCCATGAATAACTCTTCCCTCTGATTATAGCTTAACACAAAGACTTCCAGCTCTACTCCATGTTTGGGAGCCATCATACTTCCCCCAGCAAGTATATGTGCTTGTATTCCCATTGTTCCCATAACCTCAGACCAGAAAGACACAAAAATGCAAGAAAGACTCCAGTCCAGATGACTACACATGTGCCAAACTGAACTCCAGGATAGTCGAACCCTCCACTTATACAGCCCCAAGTGCCCACTCTGTTATTTCTTGGAGAGAATTTCCACGTAGTAATGGGCCACCTTCCACTTCCCTCACACCCACCCAAATGAGTACAAACTTCACAGGGCCAGTACTCAAAAGACTCATTTCAGTCCTTAGATTATTCCACTGTCTAAAATGCTCTCTCTCAATCCACAAGAAAAAAAAAAGCCTAAAAAACCTTACAGTAAGAATTAGGAAAAAGAATCAGACTGTATTTATTCACTTCACTAGAGCAGAACATTCACGTCATTTATCGTTACTCAAGCACGTTCACAACATCCCCTTTACCTTTCTGCAGTTTACAGGTTTGGTTTCCTAAACATGACATTAGAAAACTTTTACAAATAAAAGAAGTTTTTCTAAAAAGCTGGATTCTCCATCCATAAATTTTTTATTGCTATCTAAAGAGCAGCCACAGGAACTCCCAAGAAGGACAGAGACCAACCCCACGTCTTGAATGTGGTGGTGGTTGTGTCTTCCTTTGTTACTTGTCATCAACTCTAGATGTTTGTTGTTGTTTTTAGATGAAGAGTCTGTATTATACCTGTAGACAAAAATTTTGATTCTTTATCCGTTAAATGTGCCCCAGATATATATAAAGAGAAGTGGAGAGATTCTATGCTAAAGAGACATTAAAGTTTTCTTTGTTTTCACTTTCAAGGAAGACGAGAAATCACTGCAATCTGAGGATTGCAAGGAAAGAAGGAAAAATATGAGGAATAGATGAGCAGGTAAAAAATAAAAAGAAGCTAGATAGAATTCTGGGTATTTTGGAAAGAAATGTTAGTAGACTTCACACAAAAGTGGTAAAATAGTAAAAAAAAAAAAACAAAAGAACGGCATTTTCTCCCATTCTCATCCACCCACCTCAACCACTGTCAAGTTGAAAACCGTTGATCATTATAAACAAAATATAACAATGGTGAAACACATTCTATTAGATCATTGAATTAGCATTAGTAGCAATTCTACTCTCTATACAAAATGTGGATTCTGCCATTTAGACATAGTACATACTATTTTATATCTTCTTAAATCATCTTGTCTTAATCTTGGAAAAATAATTATTTAATCGGGGAAAGCATAATGAGGAAAAGATTTATTTAAAATATGTATTTTATTGTCTTATACTTTCTTTTGTGTTGGCTCTGAAACTTGTACTTGTTTATATTATAGGACTTATTATATCAAATTCAAATTATTTGTGTATATGGCTAACCCAACCAGATCCTGAGCTCTAAATGATAGCTATCATGTCATATTAATCTGTATACCTTCTAACCCAGAGCTCAGTGTTATTGAATAAGTGAGCTCAAGACATATTACCCTTATCTATGCAGTACTTTGATTTCAGGTATGGTTTTGTTGTGCCTAGTAAGGATCTATAATCATGAAGAAAGATGTATTTATTAACACCAATTTTAGGAGCATCTCATTCTATATATCTGCATTTCCATCACGAATAAGAAATTCTGAACTTTATATTGATGGTTCACTTTGAAATATACCAGTACATTCAGAAATAAGTCAGGCTTGGGGCCGGCCTGGTGGTGTAGTGGTTAATTTTGCATGCTCATCTTCGGCATCCTGGGGTGGTTTGGATCCTGGGCGCGGAGCTACACATTGCTCATCAAGCCATGCTGTGGTGGCATCCCACATAGAAGAACTAGAAGGACTTACAACTGGGCTGTACATCTACGTACCGGGGCTTTGGGGGAAAAAAAAATAAGGGAAAAAAGAGGAAGATTGGCAACAGATTTTAGCTCAGGGCCAAGCTTCCTCATTAAAAAAGAAAAAAAAAAAAAAAAAGTCAGGTATATAGTCTGTGTTTATACCAGAATAACACCTTACACGTTTATGATGTTTCACAACTGTCAAGATACTTTCACACACATTATCTCTCTTTTACCTCACAATCTATATGAAAGATAAGGAACCTGGGGCTCAAAGGTCTTAGAGACTTGGTCAAGGTCTCATGTTTAATGTGTGGAATAGTCAGGATGAGGTTTCCTGAATCATCACCTAACACTCTATCTAATATCCCATAGCCCCTCCAATAGCCAAAAAGACCAGTCATAGCATAGAGACATTATATCTTGAATAAGCGAATTCTATGAACTTCAAGAGCAAACTCAATAATTTACATTCAGTTTGGTCCTCTAGCTTATAATACGATCTTAGCAAACAAAATATCCTAATTAGGAGATTTTACTAACCCTTGTGTAACTCTTTTACAAGATTACACAAGGGTATCATACTATATGAGTTGATTTTTTTAAAAAAACTTTCTTCTATTATTTAAATAATAGATAAGAGGGAAGAATTCAATGTGATTGAAAGTGATTTGACTTAACCCTTTACAATCATAGTGAAGATTTTCTAGCTTCTTCACAATTTTATTTCAGTGGTGTTCAGTTAAGGAAGCTGTAATCCAAGGAAAGAGTCCCATCAGATCAAGAGATTGCTAGCTAAACACCAGCTACATTTTACCCATCTAAACACATTTTATCCATCTAAAAAGATACAGGTGGGATAGACATCACCCACTCCACTATTCCCCACTCGCCACATCCAGCTACTTTGGCAGCAGAATGGAACTCACATCTTCCAACAATCTCTTCCAGTTCCTTAATTCCATTACTCTAACTGGCTGCACCACAATCAATAGTCAGACTTCTTCAGTTATATCAAAAAGATTTACATATATTTGAGACGTTAAAATAGGAGGGAAATAGGTTGATGCCTTACATTACGTTTTTTTATATCTGAATTCCCTTTCTGTATTCAAATACTTCTTTTCTCCCCTAGTGAAATGGAAACTTATCTCATAATGTTAAAACTTAAAAATGTCAAGGGTTTATATCTGAGATTATATATATGTTATATATATATATATAGGTTATATATATGTTGAAGGTTATTCAATCAGTATTAAGTCCATATGGGTAAAAATGATTTCGGCCTTGATATCATTATGTCACTAGCATCTACTCAAATGCCTGGAGTTAGCTGCTCAATAAATATGAAGGGAAGAAAGGAGAGAAAGGGGGAGGGAGTGGGGAGGGTAAGAGATGAATAATTTGACCTAATGAAGAATTTGGCAACTCATTTATTTCAAGCTCTTTGGAGCATAAGCATACTATAGAATAAAGTGAACAGAATAAAATACTTTGCTCTTTGTTTCATAGTAAAATATTCATATTTACTCCAGTAAAATTGTGCTCTGCTTTTTTATTTACATCTTGGTCACTAGTCATTGAATGGACATTAACTGTGCTAGAAAATAAAACCTGCATAATTAACTCAAACGCTGTCTGTGGCACGTCCTTAGTGTGGCAATTCTGGTCTACCATCCTCTCATCTACACTGTTTTACACTATTACTACAAGTCAAAATATACTATTTGAGCGCAGTTCCTATTTGCTATGATAATTTAAATTTGTGTTCTGTGACTGCGACTTCTACGTGTCCACATCAAGGAAGCAATGTGCATGCAGCAGCACCCAGAAATTGCAAGCAAATACAGGATTTACACAGGAAGTTCCCAGTTTCTTGTCATTCTGCTCTGCATTCTATTTTTGTATGCCACTTTGAAAGTAAATTTTGGTATCTAAAATGTGGATTCTTTCTTTATTTTTCACTAGATTTTGAATATGCTCACCTGAATAATGTGACTAAGTAGGAAAGAACAGTTTGCATGATAAAACCCCAATCTTCTAACCATTAAACTCCTTTGGAATGCCAGAGATAAATTCAATTTATATTTTCAGGACATCAATTCGATAGGTTTTAGATTTCTCCTCCTCATATCTCTTACTACCACCATATCCAAATTCTAACAAATTCTTTGATTTCCCATTCTCTACTTTTTCACAAAAGACAATTCTCCTTTTGTGAGACTGACCAGCAATAGCAAATCACCAAGTCACTTTCCCACAGTCACTGGGAGCTCCTTGCTTTTCACTGACAGACTAATTAACATGAGCCAGTATGTTACGTGCATCGTATTTAATGATGATACTTTGGCCTATCCAATCTTCTTTCATGTTAACACTAAACACTATTCCATAATCATGATTTGTCCTTTTAGAGAGAGAGAACTTCATCCAAAGCAGTCTGAGACAATAAGAAAAACTCACTCTCCCCTAATTCTAAAGGCACTAGTGAAATATGAGGGGCAATATTTCTCTTCCTTCAATATGTATCAGTCAATGCAGAAGACCAAATATATATTGAATATTGTTGTTCAACTCTTAGACTTATCAAGTAAGGCCCTTATCATCTAAATAACCAGGACCTTGAGTTTCCTGGTGTTATCAACTGCTGAATTCATGCCAATTTCTCTCTTGTTCATATTTCAGTGCAGGCTAAGCGGCAACCACACTTGTTCTGCTTTATCGAAGACAGTAGTCCAACCAAAAAAATAATTGGATATATCTGCTTCCTGTTTCACAAAGCTGGCATTTTGCTTTCGGCACTCTTCACTGCATTAACGCTTCTCTCAATTAGGCAGTGAGAGGAGAGGGAAAATATGCACACAGTGCACTCTGGCATTTCAAGAGCAGTCACTCCAGTCACTTTCAGCAGAGCATGTTGTCTCCTGATTTAATCCCTCTTGTCAGTTGCTCATCATAAACTGTATAAGTATGTCACCTATATTTTACAATTCACAATTCTGCAATGGGAAAGAGTAGTCTATTAACGTACAATAAAAGAGCAAATTTCGAGCCACAGGAAAGCAATTTGCATGCCTTTAAAATTTTATTTGAAATCAGACAATGTATGTTCACTCTAATTGCCAATATATAGTAATTGATAAGTTTTACATATGTATGCATAGAGAGAGAGAGAAGAGAGATCGGTCATCTCTAAGTTTACTTAATGATAAGTACGCTTATCCAAAATGAGAACATGGGCAACAGATTTGCAAACCTCAAACTGAGGATTCCCCAGTGTATCTGTGAAAAGTCAGATCTTGCCTAAGCAACTATAACTCAGCATTACAGAGTTGAGTGTGAAAAAAGGCATTCCTTTCTCTACATGAAGTCGTTTCTCCATCAGAGTTAGCAATGAGGCTAAAGATGAGATAATTGCCCTTTGACATGATACATATTTTGAGTTTTCCATTTGTCTTTCTGTTACAAAAATTAAAAATGAACAGAAACCTAAGATTTCCTGGATAACCTCGTGTCGAGGGTGTGTGCATCCCGCCATTTAATCTCCCTGCTCACTCACTTTCTGCATGTCTCCCTATGCTCCTTATATCTAACCCATTGTTCTTTCACTTTGCTTTAAAACCTTGTTCTTTCCTCACCCACTAAAACTTCTATTTTATTGCCAATCATCCTACTGTCGTTCTTCTCTGCCTTTCTATTCAAAATAGTGAAAAAATCCTATTAGTTTATGGCACTTTACATTAGGGGCACAGACTAAACCCTAGCTGTTGTCGTCTTTAATGCATTTACTTAGGTGTTATATGAGGATTTATATGAGAGTCATTTTTTAACTCCATAGAGTAAAGCATTTGAAAGAATAGATTCTTTATGAATAAACTTAAATGTAACTACGTGTGACCTCACATCTCTTCACATCTCCTAGCCATGAGAAGCCAGGATTCAAAAGCAAGAAAAAAAATTCCTATATTAAGGAGAAAAAAGATCGTTCTTAGCAAAACTCACTACATGAGGCTGTGGAAGTAAAGAGAGGTTTTGTGTAAGCAACTCCAGCATTTTCGTGCACGTTAATGGAAACGAAGTACTTTAGATAAAAAAACCAAAGATATGATATAGTCTCTGTCATCCAGGAGACAAAAAAGCAATGAGGAGATAAAATACACAATCAATATAAATAGAGCACTAATTGTGAAAAGAGGCACAGAATGAGAGATGGCAAGATGGAGACAGAGAGAAAATGAAGCCTGCACTGTGTGCTGACTGGTGAAAGAGACAAGAAGGAAATATACCATATCTCCCTTTATCTTCACCAAGAAAAAGGTATCAGGCAGAACTGGAGCCCTAGCAAACCCAGAAAAAGGAAAACTTGATAAGCGTTCTACTTGCTTGAAGTTTGGTTATGCACTAGGGTGAGCACTGGCTTATTCACTAATTCCACAGGTGTCTATGCCTATCACGTAGCAGGCATTGTCCTAGGAAAGGGAGCTTACATAGCACTTGTCCTCAAGTTGCTATCAGTCTGTTAGGGAAGATGAAGACCCAAAGAGACAATTATAAATGCTCAGTTAGAGAGGCACAGAGACTGTGTGGACGATTATAAGAAGGTCCCATAAAACTCCAGGAAGTTTAAGGAAGATTTATCTGAAGAGGAAGGGAAAGAAAGCTGAAGAACAATGGCCCAAACCAAAGACCTTCCAGAAGATCTGGGGCATTAGAATAGTTATAAACTGATGTCAAAAGTGCTGTCCCTTTTGCCTGCCTTCACTCTTTCCTCTCTCCTCTCTCTCTCTCCTCTCTTTCTCTCTCTCTCTCTCGGTTCTCCATGCCCCAGGCCCTGTCTCTCATCCCACGTATTCTCCTTCTGATTACAAAACACCAAAGTAAGTGGCAGGGCTCACAGCTTTGGCCTTAACTCAGCTATGGTGGGATTCAAGCGTGTCTTGGCATTTATGATGGATCAGTGGGGACGCCTTCTGGGAAATGATTTATGTGATAGTTTTGGAATGAGGAAAGGAAACATTGGGAAAAGACAGAATTTTGTGCGTCCTAGATATTGCTTACCTCACCAAGTCTCATGGACTCTTATCTGAGCCCAAGGGAGGGAAAGGCTGTAAGTCAAAACTGAAGTAGCATTTTCCAGAAAACCCCTGACACAGAAGTACCACTCTGGTGCCGAGTTAACAACTATAAGGCACTTTAACTCCTCAGAAACAAAGATATAACCAATAGATATCTTCCAACTTCTTCAAAGAAAAAGAAGGAGCATTTTGAAGGGGTTATTTCTATTATCATATACTGACAGAATTTTGCAAAACAAAGTCCTTTTCCATCTGATGGACTCTCTCTCCCTTGACCTTTCTACAGCAGGATTTCTCAACCTCAGCATTATGGGATCAGATCAGTCTTTGTTGTGAGAGCTGTGTTGTGCATTGTAGGACACCACATCCTACAAAGGCTGACCCCACTAGATGTCAGCAGCACCTCCCCCCTGGTTGTGACAATCAAAAATGTCTCCAGACATTGCCAAATGCCTCTGAGGGGTGCAAAATCATCCTGCTTATGAGGCCGGCCTGGTGGCATGGTGGTTAAGTTCACGTACTCCACTTCAGTGGCTTGGGGTTTGCACAGGTTCGGATCCCAGGCCTGGACCTATGCACCACTCATCAAGCCATGCTGTGGTGGCATCCACATATAAAGTAGAAGAAGATTGGCACAGATGTTAGCTCAGAGTCAATTTTCCTGACTAAAAAAAAAAAAAAAAAAAAAAAAATCCTGGTTGACAACCACTGTTCTACAGTAATGTGTAGTCATTTAGTACTTTAATATTTGCTGTCCTATGTCACTCCCTAATTTTTCCATGAGTATGTCTCCCTAATAAGCTCCTACCCAGTGATGATCACATAGTAGGTACTCATCAAATACTCACTGATGGAAGGGAATAAACCTTCACAGCAATGCATGTTTTTACTTTTTCTAAATTCCTTAAAGTTGAGGCAAATGCATGCTTTCCCATGTGGACCTCCCTCTGTGAGCAAACAGAACAGGCCAACAAACCAAAGGCAGAATTTGGCTCCAAGAAAGAAATGTGTAGAACGGAGTTATTTATTAAGACCAATCCAATCTGAGAAACATCTTTAAAGATAATTTATCTTCCCTTCAGTTGCATCCATTTTCCTCCGGGGAAGCTTTATAAATGTGTATAAATGTTTGTAAACTCTTGCTTTCTCATGGTTACAAACTAAAAGAGCCTATTTATTTATACTGAGAGGTCAAGACTGAGGCTATTACTGACCAGAGATGCACTAAGATAATGGTACTCTACTAATAATATTTTGGGCAAATATTTGTCAAAAGTATAAATTGAAGCTCCCTTAAATGAGTTGGATCTTATATATCCTTCCCACAACTCTGAATTCTGAAAAAAGTCTTAGAGCAGGAGAAAAACCACAGGCAAAATAACTATGACGATATGAAGCTGGGCAGAGGAGGAAGTGAATCATGGGCAATAAGAAACACAAACATGGGGGAGTGAGATATTCTGAATGGTATGCAGCATCTGAGAGGGAAAGTCAAGCTTGAAACTTCATACTCTACAAATCAGGGTCTGATAAATGGCACACCAAAGGAGGCTGGTATCATGTCCCTTGACTGAGTCTATTGCCCAAATGTTTTGCATTTGAAGGTCTTGATGCATTTATGAGAAGCTGAATGAACTTTCGTGGTCAGCTCAGAAATGTTGGTTCTTGAGGCCAGAACGCTTTCAACCTCATCATTTCCTAACTTGAAGACAGGAAACTGGAAAAGCTTCATGAAGTGTAGGGGAGACAGATTTCATGTTTAACTGTAACAGTATGTTTCTCAAAATATTTAAACGAGCTGGGGAATAAATCTCTTAACTAGAAAATTAATAAACCAAATGCATGTGTTTTATCCATCTCAGAATCTAGTGTTGTATTTTCCTTAAATACTTTACAGCTTTAAAACGAGAGAAAATACCAAAAATTTGAAAGAAATTTCTGTTTTTCTCTTTCACTCACATATGGTGGAAGTTTTCAGAGGGAGGAAGGAAAGAAAGGGGACCTCACATTTACTGAGCATTTACTACATGACATTCATTGGATCCTTCAAAAATGGCATTTCCTTTAACCAGAATAATCCTATGAGGCAAGCACCACATCACATAGATGGAAAAACTAATGCCCAACCCATACAACTAGCAAGTATCAGAACTTGAACCCAAAAAGTGTATGTTATTTCCCTATTCTACCCTCTCAGTTACCGAAAAAAATACAAAGAGTGTTTTCCTGAGTTTTTTCCTTTTCTATTTTTTTCTCAAAGAAGTAAAAGTGAAAAAAAAAACTGTGTTAGAACTCAAAGATGCTAGAATTTCTTTTTCTTTTTAAGTGAAGCCTAAGAAAAAACAATCCTTTGCCAATATACTTACAGTCCTCATATTGCACTCAACTAAATCCAGGTTAAGGTAACAAAATATATAATTTCAGATGAGGATTATCATTTAACAATGAAATAGAAAATAAAACACCTAACTGATGTCAGATGTAACTGAATGTAATAGCTTCCGGCAAAAGTATGCACAACATTTACTACAGTTTCAGGGGGTTTATTTTCAGTTTAATAACCATAGTTTAGTGAATGTTTCTAAAGTACAAATCAAGATATATTCTTTTCTCTTTTTGCCTAATTATTTCTGACTTTGAGTCTATCATGATGAAACTAGAAAAGGAAAAAAGATTGTACAAATCCTTCTGTGTTGAAATTTAAAGTAGTTGTACACAATTTTCCTATTAGATACCCCATGACTGTCCACGTTGATGGGTTGATAGGTCTACACAGCTGATGTAAAGCGTACCTGGCATATGGGGAGAAAAACATGGCAAGTAGTAGGAATAGCACTCAACCAATATCATTACTCCAAGAACATTGGCCCATACCCAGAATCTCCTTCCATTTTCCAAGATCTAAAAGAAAAGCTCAAAGATGCTCTTTCCCATTCATTAAGTGCCACCACAGGAGCCTCCATTGGTTGGTGTTGCAGTGCTGAAACTCTCATTTGCTCTAGAAAAAAAGGGAATAGGTGAAACATTTGCTACCGAAAGATTTGACTTAAAGTAAAATCATATGCTTCCCCTCATTGCTCATATTAATGTATGATGCATTAAAATTTAGTCCCATAAGTCTTCATTATTCAGGCATTTAATCATATGGAAAATGTGGTAATTTAATTAAAACAAGCAACATAGGTTAGATATCCCTTGGGATACAAACCTGGAAAATGATCTAATCCAGGGGGTCTCCATTGTGAAAATGTATTAATATTAGACCACAAGACCACAGCAGAAAAAATGCTGCTCGTTTGCAAAGCAGTAATCTGATGCAGAAGCAACTTGCGTTTAGGAAGCCAAAGCGTGCACCATTCTTTCTGGAATGAGTGGGAGTTTATAAGGGACTCTGCTGCCTCTGCTCTCATAGTGGCCAGGAAAATGCTGCAGGAGATGCATTTTCAGAGAGAAGAACTCTATGTTTCGAATATAATTGCTGATGGTTCATATTATGATAGAGAGTCTGTTGAATGAAATTCTAAGACCACCTTTTCAGAGCATGATATTTATATTTCATTTTTTAAAACGTTATCTTTGTTTATGAGAAACAATATTTACCAGTGTTATGTGAAAACAAAATTAATCTCTTACACCTGAGTGTCTAATTGCCAAGACTGTGGCTGCTAACATAGGAGTTCCCCTTTTCTAATTCCAAAGTCAAGCTTATTTCCATAGACTACCCAAATGCCATAATCCCCTTGGTTCTGAGAATCTAAAAAAAGAAAAACAAAGAAAAAGGATCAACCTGAGACTCACAAGTTTCTATAACAGCAAAAAAAATTCTTTTAATTGACTCTTCTATCAGTCTCATCAGTATGAAACCCTTATATCATTCACTCTTTGCCACTAAGCCCTGAAAGTATATAATAAAATTCAAGACTTTTACCTGGTTGGGTTAATATGTTTAGCCATCACCCAGCTTATGGAATCTTAGGTTGACCTATTTTACCAATTGTACACCCCTTGGAAGCATGCAGTAGTCATGATGGCTTTCATTGAGTAAGGAGGTTAAGAGAATTTGCCTGGGATGTGCAGCACTGATTTGGATAAGAATATCACAAAAGCCCTCAGACATACTTCCTGGACCATATTCTATCCATCACAGACAGTTCTGGAAAAGAAATTTAGTAGGCGACCTAAGATTTCTCGTGATTTCTGGAGCTTACGAGATATTGTACTATTTCTACCCTAGCTAATCTCAGTCAAACCAATATAAATGGGAAAGAGCACTTACAATATTAAAATAGCTCCTCGAAACCTCTTTTACTTTTGTGGTTTTCCTCACTCTATCAAAATAATGCTTCCAGTACTGAGAGAGGGTCTACCTTGTCCCAGGCGGACCCAATTCAGCAACTCCTGCAGTTGGCCCACTACAAGCATACCTAAGAGATAAAAAGAAATTTTAGAAAGGTGGCCAAAAAGATTGGTGGAAACTAGAAGACATAGCATCCCAGAATCCAAAAAAGAAAAAAGAGAGTTTCAAGAAGACTGGGTTGAATAAGAGTATCAAAATTCAAGAGGGATAAAAACCAAAATACAATCATGACCTTGATATGTTTAAGGAGCAACAAGTAGTTCAGGATGGTAGGAACCAAGGATGTAAAAGAGAGAGTAGTACCTCAACTCTAAGAGGTAGAAAAAGGGCAGATTATGTAGGATTACACACTCTTGCAAGCAGAGTAAGTGTAATAGGAATTCATTGTGAATGGGAATCCAGCTATACTTTTGAAAGCACATTCTGACTTTTCTGTGGAGAAAAGACTGTAAAGGGCAAGAGTGAAAACAAGAAAACATTTTGGAAGGCTATTGCATGGGTCTAGTTGAAAGGTGGTTCTGGTTTGTACTAGGGTGGTAGAAGGGAAGGTAGTGGGAAATTATCAGATTAAGGGAAATATTTTTAAAGTAAAGCTGGAAGCACTGGATATAGAGAGTAAGGGGGGGACAAAAAATAAGAATGACTTAGAAATCTTTGGTCTTAGTAACTGGATAAATAATAGTGTCCTTTAATTATAGGGAACAACTTTAAGGAAGGTGATAAAGAGTCCTTTGTTGGCTACGTTAAGTTTGAGATGACTATTAGACACTGAGGTAGGGATGTCAAGTAGGAAACTATACACATCTGGAGTTTAGGGGAGAGTTGAGAGCTAAAAATAAAAATGTGGGTGTCATCAGGATATACATGATATTTAAACAATGAGAATTAGTAAGATCATCTGTGGAGAAAAGAAGGTGAGGACTAAGCAAGCTCTAGGGCACTCCAGCACATACATATCAGGAAGAGGAAAAGGAACCTGCAAAGGAGAAGAGAAAGGATTAGCCCACGAGGAAGGAAGAAATACAGGAGACTAGATGTCCCTGATATAAGGGGGAGAATTATTTCAAGAGCTGCATCAAATGTAGCTGAGAGTTTAATTAACACAATAATTGAGAAATTATTATTGAATTTTATATCATGTATTCATAGGTAAACTTTACAAGTACTGATAATGACGTGATGGGAGTAAAATCTTGATATGAACGAATTAAAGCAATAATGGAAAGTGGAAAAGTTGATACGAGTGCTGTGGTGCTTTTGTACGGTGGTGCTTTGAGTAAGCTGGAACTATGTTTTACAGGAGCCATTCTCCATACGGTTCTAGACTAGAGCTGGACAAAAGAGAAATTTGCATGGAGTATGTAGCAGAAATCATTCTTCTCTGGAGATAATCAGTTAGAGGCAGTGAGAGACAGACACAGAAGTCAGCCTCACTCTCCTCTCATTCCACATGTAGTTCTTCCTGATTGCCAGCCACGTTGACCAATAGCAATCTCAGGCTCACCGTCAGGTCCAGAGACACCAGCCTTCCATAGACTTCTCCTTTAGATCTGCTTCATGGCCCTACTCTAGCAGCTGGACATGCCTGGCTTTCCAGAAGTCTCTGACTTGTTCACCCACACCAGTGTTTCAGGAGAGCGATTAGTGACTTTTCTAAAGTCCTCCAACTCTCCATTTTGTAACCTTATTTCCCAGCTTCTCCCGCTTATAATTCCTATAATTAATTCCTTATTTTATAATAATTATTATTATTCCATAATGCTTGAACGGTTTCCCTGAGTATAAATATAAAATTGGTACAAGAATAAAACTTTTCAAGGAGTTTTGTTCTAAAAGGAAGGAAAGAAATATGAAGCAGTTGGATGGAGATTTAGAGTGAAGCACAGGTTTCTTTTCTTTTTAAGGTAGGAATTATTATGGCATATTGGTATGGCAATGGTATTGATTCAGTAAAAAGGATAAACTTTGATGCAGACAGAGAGGAGATAATTCAGGTGTAGAACTCTTGACTAAGCAGATGGGGTTCCAACAAAGAGTTGGTCTTAAACAGATTCCGAGGTGGATCATCCATTGTAATGGAAGACAGAGAATATAAGCACAAATGTGCAACAATTGATAAATTAGAGGGTGATAAATTAAGATGAAGTTTTGTCTTCTGATTGCTTTATCAGCTGAGAGGGAAGAATAAGAAATAGGTGTTGAAGGTTTGAGAAGGAGAAACTATAAAATAGATGTTGATGCATAGGAGAAAAATTGACTAGGAAAATATAGTAGAACAACTGGACAGAGCTGAGGGAGAGCTTGAAGCCTGTGAAAAATGAGAACAGTGCACTGAGTTTTCTGTTCATTGGTTGGTTAGTTTTTTCAGTATGTCCATCTATTGGTTATGGGTGTGGAGCAGAAGACTTGGGTTTAACCCGGATAGATGTTTGCTAAATTTAGATGATGGAGAAACAGAGAAGCATGCAAGGGAATGATTTTGGTAATAGGCTCTACCCATGAGAGGGAGCGCGATGGGAACAATAGCATTAAACTTCTCAATTAGGCATAGGTATTCATCCAGAGAGTGAGCTAATAAAAAGGCAGTAGAGTTAATTAAAAATGGGAGGCTTGACATCTGTGTTTTGGAAGTGGTATGTCTATGGTAGTAAAGTCTATGGTTTGACCGTAGAGAAAAGTGAAGGAAAAGAAACATATTGGAAGAGGTCTCTGTCAAGCCATGAAACTGAGATGCATTGGTATAGGGTAGAGCATCCTTGAGGAAATTGATCCTGCCAAATAAGTATCATATTGTCACAGCAGAAAGACAACAGAGCTGGAACTAGGGTGAGGCAGCAAGGCAGCTAGGGTGGAAAATTTAAGGAGGCATGCACTCTCAGGTGTCGATCTTGCACTTGCATTACATCAGTAACATTAACCTGGACGTTAAGAAACATGAAGAGTAATAGAAAATGGATATCATCCATTGAAATAATAGAAGCACATAATTTTTAAAAATTAAAATTTATATTCTTTAATAGATACAACTTTACAGGATCAGTAAGGAGTCTGCTAATAATAATCAGTATGCTATTAGTACAAAGAATTATCAGTAAAGAGAGTTACTCAAGCATAACATAACTACATTGCTGACTCATGGACCTCAAACAGTCTCATTCCCTTTAACTACCTCTCATTGCTTAGAGAAGGCAAAGTGATTAGCAGCTAAGTGTTGGGAAGTAAAGCCATTTTCCCCTTTTACACCACATAGTAGAATTCTCATTTTGCTATTTCCTATTCCCTGACAACAGATTTAGGGGTTGATTTTAGATAACTACTGAACTAAAACTGACTTCATGAATTCTTTCTGGTCAGTGGTCATTCTCTTTCTTGAACCTAATGAATCTTTAAGGACTTTCCTAATGTTACATGCCCTCAAATATCCATTTACCCTCTCATTCAGATTCATCACAGTATTTCTGACACATATTAACCTGGGAAGAAAGGAGAAATGAGGATGTTCTACTGACACTGAGGAAAATGTGATAAGTACCACGAGAAGAAACTTATTGGAACAGAGGATTCTTAAATGTGTTCAAAAATTCTTCTGAGAATTCTAGATAGACTAATACAGTGAAAACTGCTTTCATTTCCCAATTGGAGAAGCTATTTTCATTTGTAAATAAATCTACTTCATTCAGGCTTTTGTCTCTAACTAAACCCAGATTGAGGTTCCTGGCATCCCATCAGATACAGTGCTAACCTACGTTGCTTTGAGAAGATCATGACGTCTTATAGCGCAATCCTCCACTTCAGAGCAATCATCATAAAAATCTCCTAATACCTTCTGTGTAACTTAAAACTCCGTAAACCACAGTATATGTAATGAACGGTGATAACGGCTTTAGTAGTTCATCAAAAAAGACATCGCCCCTACTTTTAGAGAAGACATAAAGATAGAATCTACTATGCTGAGCCAAAACATGTAATCATGAGTGATATTTGCCATCCCAGGGATGTAATTAGACTCCTTTAGAGAACGAGCAAAGGCTTAAAGCTACCACCTGAAATAATTACTTTAAAGGTCAAAGAAATTAAACATACTCAAAAATCCTATTTCTGTTAGACCTTTATGAGATGACTCTAATCTGCAATTTCATTGAAATAAGGGGAAATATTAGTCCAGGTCTTCCCAGAAGCAGATCCAAGATGGGATTAGGCACGTAAGGATTTTATTAGGGAAAATGCCTGAGGAAGAAGGGAGGGAGTCAGAGGAGCCTGGCAGAGACGCCAAGACCTTGACACAAGCCTGATTCCAGGTGAAGGATAGCAGCATCCTAGACTGCCCTGGAGTTCGAGGAAGCTTCAACAAGACTGTCAGGGAGTTCGAGCCACAGTCACCCATCAGAGGAGACCTGTGTCTGCCGGGAACAGGCCTGCCTTATTGTCCCTGCTGTGCTATTATGGACTAGAAGCATGGCCTCTGTGCAAATGCAGTGACAGATTTCAGAGCACAGCAGATGAGGCCCTCTGTCAGTTACACTCCCTGCAGCTGGAGGCACTTTCTCACGGCTGCCAGAGGGGGGAACGTGACTAATACTCTACTCAGTGTCTGACTTGTACCTACATTTAAACCTCACTGGTGTTTTACACCTTTCTTAATTGGCCTGATATTGTTAATGAGAATAATCATTGAAATAGCAATAGAATATGCATATTAGGCACACACACATACTAATTATTTTAATCAGGAATTCAAACTGGCATCTCAGTCTTGTTCCTACCCAGATACATAACTTTGGTCTGATTTAAAATGATTCGCTATATATTTTTTCTTTATTCTTTCTCTTTTTTTCAATCTTCTTTCATCATATAGTTTTAGATATTAGTGTGTTTCAGTGTAGAGTTTTTGGTTCTATTTTATTCAAACGCCTCATTTAAATTTCTACCTAAAGAACTTAAGAGCTTCTCTGTGTGCTCATTCTTTATTAGAAATATTTAGTAATGCATCCTTCACCATTCTGAAATTAAATGTAATGAATTTTTTGCCATTTTGAAATTGAAGTCATAGATAATATCAACTATTTATACATATAACTTAAAATTGCTATGTAAAGAGGAAAATAACAGTATTTCTAACAAATAATTTTAGAATGTCATCATGAAAATGTTTGGAAATGACTATATTAAACAATACCATGAAGTAGCTATGTGTTTGCACTATTTAAAATGAATAATTTTAAAATTAAGAAAAAGAAAAGCTATTCTGTACAAAAAGTTTGAGAAAATTGAAGAGTACTAAACAGACGAACAGTAGAATCAAGCTAGTGTAAAGATAAATTGCATGATCCTATTTATTTATATATGACAAACTAAAGAGGGAAATAACTGAGATAGAGGAAACATAAGACAAATGACTGAAGTAAAGGAAGGGAAATACCAAATTATTGCAAATATCTGGGCCCCATTTATGACTTTTTAATCCAATTGCTTTCCTATATGATGATGTGTGGTGAGTAGAATTCTAAGTTCTGCAATGACTCACACCCTTGTATAAGCTCCTTCTTGTGAGTGTGGGTAGGACCTGCAAGTTGCTTCTAACCAATAGCATGTGGGGAAGGTGATGGGATATTGTTTCCAGTTATGTTATATGACAGAGGAATTCTGCAGATGTAATTGAGGTATCGAGTCAGTTGGATTTGTGTTAACAGAAAAAGGTATCATACTGGTTGGGCCTGACCTAATCAGGTAAAACCTTCAAAAAATAATATACAGGTCAGAGAGATTCTTCTACTGGCCATGAAGAAGCAAATCTCTAACTATAAGCTCTATGAGCTGTAAGGAAATGAATTCTCCTAACAACCACATGGGCTTGGGAGAGGATCCCAAGCTTCATATGATAGTGTGTATCCCTGCCAACACTTTGATTGTAGTCTTGCGAGACACTGAGCAGAGGACCCAGCTAAGCTGTGCCTGAACCCTTAACCCACAGAAACTGTGGGACAATAAATATATGTTCTTTTAAGCCTTTAAGATGATTATGCAGCAACAAGAAAACCAACAAAACATGAGATGGAGTAGTGATTAAGAAACACAGAAAACAGACGCTTATCTTAAAATTTAACCACACATATTCAGCGTCCAGCACTTACAAAAACCTTGGAAGGATGCATCCTTCAATAAGTGACACATGAATAAAGAATGGATTGGAAAAAGAACCAATAATAAAAGAATATATGGTAAGCCTCTAAGGACACTATCAGAGCAAGATTAAAAACAACAGGTAAGCCATTATTAAATAAGTTATGCGTGTGTCTAATTGTCACAACATAAATTTCTTATCATTTTGCTACAAAAAACTACATATTATAAGCTGAAAATAATATGAAATACTTTAACCTGTATTAATGAAATGTGATAAGATTCCAGTGTCTCCACTTACTTAATAATATTTTATTTGAATCCTATTTTTTAAAAGACTCAAATACCCTTTGGTATATTTCCAGTCATTATTTGGTAGGGGCTACAATGAGCAAGATGGAAAAAGATCCTTCATCTTCTGGAGTTTATATTCTGTAAAAAAGAGAGACAGAAAGTAAATAATAAAGAGTAAATATTACACGGTGTGTTATAAGGCAATAAACGCATGGAAAAATAACTATAAAAGGAATTGGGGGGAGGAGGAGAGATTGCTGGGATAAAATAAGGTGGTCTGGATAGGTCTTATTAACCCAATACTTGATGGAGATGAGGAAGTAAGTTGAAGCTCTATAAGGAGGAAGATTTTCTCCAGGCAAAGGCAATAGCTAGAGCAAAGGCACTAAGGTACAAGTTTATCAGGCCTTCTGGAGAAACAGCAAGAAGCCTAGTGTGGTTGCTCCGGAGTCAGCAGGAGGAGAGTACAGGATAGAAGGTGAGAGAATTAACACTGAGAGGCCAAATCACATGATCCTGTAGGGCTTGGAAGGACTTTGAATTTTCCTCCTGGGTGAAATTGGAAACCATTGCAGAATTTTCAACACAAAGAGATGTGATCCGATTTACATGACTTACTATAGGGGCCCAGCAATTGTGTTGAGAAGAGAGTGTCAGGCAGCAAAGAAGCAGGGGACCAGTAAGGAGTCTATTGTAATCATCTAATCATCCCAACAGAACAGAGGGTGGCAGTGGAAGTGGTGAGAAGTGGTCAGGTTCTGCACATAAGGACAATAAAATCTCTTGAAGTATCAGACGTGGGGTTTGAAAGAAAAAGAGCTGTCAAGAAGAATGGCTTCAAAGTTTTCGGCTTCAGCAACTGAAAGGATGGAGTTATCACCAATGAGTTGGGAAAGTCCAAGCTGGAGACTTAAATCTGACCCATTATACGTTTTTAAAGCGCATTCAAGTGAAAGCAATATATTTGTAGATCAAAGTCCTTAAATCTATCCTAAATAAGTTAAAAAAATTGTCACATATATGGAACTAGAAAATTCTTGGTAAGCAAGTTTGTTTGTTTGCTTGCTTAATATAAGTTTATTTACAAATCACAAAATTCCCTTTATTTAATGAAATTAATCTCATTTCCTTGAAGCTTTTCTAAACACATTCAAAAGCTATCACATTATTTTCACAATTTCACTAATAATATCAATTATGATGTGTATTTTTTATTAACTAAATAAAAATATAAAATAGTATCGAATTTTTTAAATTTTAGACAATTTTCTTTGGAAAGCCATATACTGTGTGCAGAATGAGATTGCTGTACAATATATGAAATAATCTATCAATCAAGGGGTTAACCATAATTCTTTTAATAGAATTAAAAATAATATTCATTAATTCGTTGAATATTTCACTCAGATTCCTTAGATTAAGAGTTGTCAAAATATAAGGCAATGAATTCCTAAAACATCTGGTGCTAGTTTTTTAAATGGACCGAAAACTTACATAGTGAGCAATCAAAGCTGGTTCTATGCCTCTAGCGTAAGTAATAACACTAGAAAAAGTAATTTTTTTCCATGAAATATCTTTTAAATATTTTATGTATTAACAACCCTTTAAAGTCGTTGTCAGTAAGTTTGAAAGTAACATTTACTTTATGACTATTTCATTCCTTAGCAACCTTTTCCATGCCAGCAATAAAACTTCATTACTAGGATGAAAATTCACTTGACTGCAGTTCATTACGTAGATAAATTTCAACATGTTTCATCATTTTGATGATATTAATCAAACACCACTCATAAATGAAATAGACAAGATTATTATATTTGGATTTCTACCATTTAATGAAAAGGTTAATTTTGCCCTTATATTGTATCAATTATAACATTTTACAATTCTTTGAACTATTCCATAAGGAACACAGTATTTGCCCTTCTGATTAGAAGATTTTTTTAAACATTCCCAGGACTACCTGTAACCCTCTGATGAATGAAATAGCTTACATATCTTCCAACTTTATCAATATGTTTCCTTCTAAAACTTTCCCTTACCCTTGACTGTTTCATTGCTTTATTAGGAAAATAAATGTATTGGCAGGGTAAGCATGTTGATAACTGTTCACTTGTGGGAAAAAGTTATGAATTCCAATATCAGTATTCAACTGAAAAATTATAAAAATACTTTCTTTACTTGATATTTTAAAATAATGGATAAAGAATTATAAACAAATGCAAATGAAGATGTTTTATGTTAATGAATGCAATACCATAAACGGTTATATGATTTCCAACATGGTGAATAATTTTTAGAAAATTCTATACAGAATATTATGCTTATACATATTCCATATCCATTTTTCCAAATATGATTTTTATCTTTTCAAATACGAGTCCTCTGTATATTAGAAATATTAACCATCATCAGATTGTCATAGGTAATGTAATTTTTCCCAGGCAATAGTTGTCCTTTTGACTTTGATATGGTCTTGTAATTCAAATTTTTCATTCTTCCTCGTCAAATATATTTATTTTTTCTGAGTTACCACTCTTGTTTAGAAAGATTTCCTCTGTGTTGGGCTAATAATTATAAAATTTATTATTTTCTTATTAGATTTTTAACTTTGATCCACTGAAATCCCAGCTTTGTTAAAGTTTTTGTCAGATGGATAACCAATTATGTCTATTATTAAATAACTTAGTCTTTTTCCACTAAATTGCAATATCATTTTTCCATTATTTTAGGTCTCCTTATGCCCCTGATTTTATGCCTGGATTCCTACTGTGCTAAACTAATCTGCTTTTCGATTCCTGTGTCAATGCCATGCTGTTCTGATTGCAATGGTTTGGTAGAAAGTTTTAGTATCAGGCAAGGCACTTAATATTCCTTTCTTTCATACCTTTCTTAATATTGTGAGACATTTATTGTTTCACATAATTTGTGAAACCACTGGTATTCTGTTCAGAATTCTATTAAATATATGAATTAATTTAAAAGAATTGCTATTTTTATATTGTTTTCCCACCCAACACAATCAGCATCTCTCAATATTTTTTTTGGTTTTTGTTTTATGTCCTTTAAAAAGATTGCATTTTTACTTTCTTTTCTAAATTAGGGAATATAATGCATCAAGACAAAACTAAACAATATATAAACATACAATGAATAACTAGTGAACATCATTATAACTATCACTTAGATCAAGAAATAGTACATTCCTATCACCTAAAGTTCCCCCAACCAATGTGTCTCTTCCTAGACAGACTGAGCGAGCAAGCCTTCTAAGTGCTACCAGCATGGCCCGCCCAACCCCCAGCACACACACACACCTGGTTCTTATTGACCTGAGAGGAAGGTTGAAGGGAGTAGAAACAAGAGATACATCTTCCTTTAATCCCCTCCAAAACTTTTTCTTTTTAATGAAAATACGGAGAAGGAAGCTTGAATGAAATATTGCTAAAGCGCTATAGGTTTATCTTTTAGCTTTGAGATAATATTAATTTTATTAAACAAAATATTCCTAAACCACTTTTATTTGGCTTTTAACTTTGAGATAATTTAATTTTATTTAGTTTAATAATAATACTTAAATACAGTCCCACAATATGTAAAATAAAATACGTTGGGTTGTTTATGTAAAAAGAAATTGATATTAAAAACTGACAGTATTTTCCAAATAGTTGGGCCAAGCCAGGTAAAAATATCAGAAAAAAATATGGACAGTTGGTTAAAATATACTTTTTTGGAATAATTCAGGTAATTATCTCAATTATCCACTTCAGTTAACCTGTATAGATCCCAGCTAAAATCTCAAAATACCTGAACAGTTTCTTGAAACAAATAACGTAAAATTGATTTTTATTGAAAAGCCACTCGAATGGACCAATTTCTCTATGCCAACATAGGGCAACTACACAAAATCTAAATAAATAAATTATTTTAAATATAATGAGCCCATTAGTCAAATGTTTATAATAATCACTATCACACACTAAGTACTACATTTAGATTAAAAGGAACCTCCAATCTCATATGAAGTCACAAAATTTAGGAATACACATAACATTGCCCCAAATACATATGATTTATAATATAATTTAGCTCAATATTGTATAGCTTTTATTTTCAAGTCTTCCTGTGATATAAATTTGATATCTAGCCTCTGTAGAGACAAAGGCAATTTATATTTGAAATAGTAGTATATTTTTGCCTCCATATGAAAACTCAGCTTCTCCTCAAATTGTGTGTGTGTGTGTGTGTGTGTGTGTGTGTGAAAATCAAAATTAATAGATTATGGTAATTAGAAAGGAAATTTGGGGTAATGGAAGAGCCAGAATTTTGGGCCTCCATGATCTCAAACAGGCAAGTAAAGGAAAAATTCAATAGAAAAGAAAGAATTACATAAAGGAAAGAAACATTTAGGAATCTTGAATATGAAAATGTTCTGGTACACGATCTCAGAATTCTACAACTCCATTTAAATTTAGATAGATATATTTTTCTAATGAAAAGGACTAAAATTATAGGACATGAAAATTCAGCTCTTTAATGGTATTTTTCTGGTCTGATTGAATTGATTTTGCTCCTTTCATCTTCTCTTTTTAACTCTTCATGCCTTTTGCCTATGACGCAAAGGGTGCAAAAGAAGGGAAGTCCGAGGATGTTCTCAGTGAGTGAGTGTGTGGGAAGAGGCTGAGTCTGAGAGGAACACCTGGTGCAACCAGTCCCAGATGTCCCTGCCCCGAAATAAATTCTGTTTATTTAGCGCGGTATCCTCAGTGCCTGCCCAGTATCTGCCCAGCACAATAGGTGCTCTGTAGATATCACTAATAAATGAATTCTTCACGCTAAATCCAAGGTATCCAATTATATTTTAATCACAACAATGTCTGAAAATCTGCATCACCTTATGAATGTGAACATGGATATAGTTGGCCAATGAATTGTTCAGTGGTCAAGGACGAGGGCAAGGCAGACTGGGGTTGGATACTGGCTCTGCCACCCACAACTTAGGTAACTTTCAAAATTTACATAAACTT
The DNA here is from genome assembly GCF_021613505.1 of Equus quagga. Lineage (NCBI taxonomy): Eukaryota > Metazoa > Chordata > Mammalia > Perissodactyla > Equidae > Equus > Equus quagga. Next base: position 19,036,585 of record NC_060269.1, read on the forward strand.
TCCATGCCTCAGTTTCCTCATGAGTAATAAAGGTATCTGTATCATGACCATTTTGTTTCAATTAAAAAGAGTATCAGGCAAGTTTTTAGTGTTTACTTCTAACAATTATGATGAATGGTAGCAAGTATTTGGATGATAATCAAAGGACAAACAATTTAGTGATCATAATAGTCCCTGAGTCCAAGATATAGATCTGATTTAGGATATGAGGGGCAGGTGGCTTACCTTAACTTAGCCATACTATGTATATCAATGCCTTATTAGGATTATCAAGCAACCATCCCAGCATTCCTAGTCAAATTTTTTATTGAACAGAAGCAGCTATTTGAATAATCAAAGAGCAGACAACTTTAGTTTCCTCAAAAGACTACCATACTTCTTTTCAACATGGCTTATCACTGAAGAATTATTTAAAATTCATTGAAATGAAAATGACTTTAAAGGACGTTAGGTCAGTATATTATGTATCAGGATAAAAAATATCAAGATTCTGGGGTTGGCCCCGTGGCTTAGTGGTTAAGTTCGCGCGCTCTGCTGCAGGCGGCCCAGTGTTTCGTCGGTTCGAATCCTGGGTGCTGACATGGCACTGCTCATCAAACCATGCTGAGGTGGCGTCCCACATGCCACAACTAGAAGGACCCACAACTAGGAATATACAACTATGTACCATGGGGCTTTGGGGAGAAAAAGAAAAAAAAATAAAATCTTAAAAGAAAAAAAGACTGCACGAGCTCAAATGGCTTAAAAAAATCAAAATTCTAAGTTGAAACAGCAATTAATTCTATGATGCAGATATAGCTAAATAGAGGTATATATCTATGTATGAAAGTTCTAATTGGCTACAATGCAATTATGCACTAATTACCCAGAGTTAAGTCAAATTTCACAGGTTTAGGGCGCAGTCTTCCCTAAGACCCCCCCTCACTTCAGACACTGGCTACAAGCTCTGGGGTCTCCAGGCTACCTGAACCTCTGACCAACTAACTATAAATTCAGGGGATCTCACTACCTCGTCAGGTTTAATAATTGGCTGAGATGACACACAGAACTCAGAAAAACACTATACTTATGATTACAGTTTTATTGTAAGGGACATAAATAAGGATCAATCAAATGAAGAGATGCATAGGGTGAGATCTAGGAGGGTCCTAAATGCAAATCTTCTGTGTCCTCAGGACATATCATCCTCCTGGCACATTGATGTTCATCACCAACCAGGAAGCTCAGCCAAGCTTCAGATGTCCAGAGTTTTATTGGAGTTTCATCACTTAGGCATGACTGATTGAATCATTGGCCATGTGACTGAACTCAATCTCCAGCCCCACTCTCCTCCCCAAGGTCAGGAGTTCAGGCCTATATCACGTGGTTCAAAGCCCCAACCCTCTAATCACCTGGTTAGTATTTCCAGCTTGGCCAGTCCACCATGAGTCACCTTGTTAGCATAAACTCAGGTGTGGTCCCAGGTGACCACTGTGAATAATAAACTCCTATTGCTTGGGAAATTCCAGGAACCAGAGACAAAGGTCAGCCAAATGCTTTATTATATAACACTGAAATTAAATAAAATTGTTCAACATACCTTTGAAGGCATCCAAATAAAGTTATTGACATGTTATGTAGTGGAATTTCCCAGCCATTAACAAACAAGTTGTTTTTTATAAATAATCTCATAGGTGCATGTACAACTCTTACTAGAATTCAATCAATTATAAATCTATTAACGTCACAGTAATGAGTCTCTATAGTTTTTAAGGTTTCTATCCCTTGTGTCAGATATAAAAGGAAGGGAGGTATCTAGTGTAACTAAAATTAAGGTTCAGTTTAAAAAGCTGCACACCATGCACACCTTAACGACAAAAAGTCACCAGTGCAAAGCACGACTGGATGGTTAATCCTTAGTCCTGTGACACCATCTGGTGTAACTCCCGCAAGAAAACTAATCAGCCATTATGAAGGGCCAATAGCTAGAGAAAATATTGTTGTGTGATGTTGGCCTGTTTTCCAGCTGTGCCAGCTTACTCACCCTCTTGCTTGAATCTGAATAAGATCCTTGTTTATCAGACACAGACTTTGGTAAAGTTCATGTGACAATGTTCCCAGGATTCTTTCCAGGAAATCAAATCTGCCTGGTCTTAATAAAACCGCTTTCAGCATGACTGCTGAGGAGGACCCAGGCAACAAAGGATGGGAGCTATTATAGCCACAGTGGAATCAAGAGGTCACTACTACAGGCTTCTAGCTGTCAGGAAAATAGCAGTGAACCTAAATAATTCCAAATAAAGTGAATTTAAGAGTGTGAACAAAAACGAAGAAAAAGAAAACAATGTAGTTCTTGAAAACCAGTTTCTCAATGAACAAGATCAAAGCATCAGGATTTTCTTATAGACTAGCCCTTCTCTATTGTAAACCATACATGTAAATGAATTTTTCTACCACATTAAGTCTTCAAAGAGAAATTCCTATCTTATCTAGGATATGAGTAGCATTGCCCCCATTTCACAGATTTAAAAAAAAGAAGAAGAAGAAGAACGTTCCTAAGGCACAACCATGAACTCATAGAAACAGAGTGGAAACTTTTACGTTCACTTAACAAATCAGGCCACACTAATTCTAAAGGAAACCTTAAGGAGATAATAGCACGAATGGGTGCTATTCTCCAATTGTGGGTAAAACTCTGCCAGCTGTGTGACGCACACTGATCTGAAAGAACTGGGAGAGAAAAACTCATCTGTGAATCCTAAAAGTCAGAAAGAGTCCGTACTATCCTTCTCATTCTTAACTTTCCTTAACGAGATCCTTCATTCTCAGGTGTAGAAATCATTCAATTCTATTTAGAACTTAAAACGTTTTATCTCTGTTTCTAATTTGAATTAGTTTTCTATTACTGCTGTAACAAAGTGCCATAAACTTAGAGGCCCAAAAACAACACAGATTTAGTATCTTACTTACAATTCTGGAGGTGAGGTCTGGAAGAGGCCTCACTGGGCTAAAATCAAGGTGTCTGCAGGGCTGCATTCTTTCTGAGACTCCAGGGAGAATCTGTTTTCTTGGCTTTTCACCTTTCTAAAGACTGCCTGCATTCCTTGGCTCATGGCCCTCTTGCTCCATATTCAAAGCCAGCAATGGCCAGTTAAATCTTTCTCATGTCACATCACTTCTACCTCCCTCTTCCACATTTAAGGACCATTGTAATTACTTAGAGACTTCCCTAGTTTAAATTCAACTGATTAACAACTTTAACTCCATTTGCAACCTTAATTCCCCTTTGCCGTGTAACCTAACATATTCCAAAGTTCTGTGGATGTGGACATAGGCATCTTGGGGTAGGGGGAGGGTCAAAAGTTTATATACATTGAAATAGCATAGTCTAGTTTTGTGTGAGAAGACAATAGTAGGATTACCAAAATCTCTAGCCCTACAACAAATAAATAAATTTTATAATCTTTTTTTCCCAAAGATTGGCACCTGAGCTAACAACTGTTGCCAATCTACTTTTTTTTTTCTTTCTGCTTTTTCTCCCCAAATCCTCCCAGTATATAGTTGTATATTTTTAGTTGTGGGTCCTTCTAGTTGTAGTACATGGGACGCCGCCTCAACGTGGCCTGACCAGCAGTGCCATGTCCGCGCCCAGGATCGGAACCAGTGAAACCCTGGGCCTCCACCACGGGACCAGCCCCAAATTTTATAATCTTGATCAAATAAATCAGGCAGCCTCTCTGGGCCTCGGTTTGTTCATCTAATTAACTTTTTAAATAGTCATTAATTCTGAAACAATTAATTAAATTGAATTCATTTTATTTATTTTCACAATTGAATAATAAATTTTAAATGAATCATATAAAACATGACAGTTTTTCATCAAAGGACTTACATTCACAGTTTCATATGCAGGCCATCCTATAACGATCTTCCTATTTTCTTTATTTTTATCAGCACTGGAACATTCTGATTGTCAAGTCATGATCTCTAGTAACTATGACCTTTGGAAACCTACCTAGAAGTGATTGTTCAGTACTCCATATGTCTAAAATTCGTTTCAATGAGCACAGGAAACAGCTTTCTATTTGTTAATATATTACTCCTATCATTAAATTATCAGACCTTCAAAAAAATTCCAAGAGTTGAGGAGAATATCTGAGCCTCAACTGCTAAAAGTATTCTACTAGAGTCAAACTGAGATCTCTTGGTCTCAACCATAATTAAAATGGGCAGAGGATCTGCCCAGGTTCACAAGCACATGAAAAGATGTTCAACATCACTAATTATTGAGGAAATGTAAATGAAAACTACAATGAGATATCACTTCATGCCTGTCAGAATGGCTATTATTAAAAAGACCAGAAATGTCAAGTGGTAGACAGGATATGGAGAAAAGGGAAGCCTCGTACACCACTGTAGGGATGTAAATTGGGATAGGCACTATGGAAAACGGTACGGAGATGCCTCAAAAAAATTAAGAGTAAAACTACATATGATCCAAGTTTACCACTTCAGGGTATTTATCCAAAGAACACAAAACACTAATTAGAAAAGATATATGCACCCCTATGTTCATTACAGCATTATTCACAATAGCCAAGACTTGGAAACAGCCTAAGTGTCCATCGATGGATAAAGAAGATGTGGTATATATATATACAACAGAACACCACTCAGCCATAAAAAACGATGAAATTTTGCCCTTTGCAACAACATGGATGGACTTTGAGGGCATTATGCTATGCAAAATAAGTCAGATGGTGAAAGCTAAATACCGTATGATTTCATTCATATGTAGAAGATAAAAACAACAACAACACATAAGCAAATAGATACAGATACAGAGAATAGATTGGTGGTTACCAGAAGGGAAGGGGAGAGGGCAAAAGGGGTAAAAGGGCACATTTACAGTGACAAGATGGCAATTAGACTTTGGGTGGTGAACACAATGTAGTCTTCACAGAAATTGAAATATAATGATGTACACCTGAAATTTACATAGTGTTATAAACCAATGTTACCTCAATTAAAAAAAAATCAGTGTAATGATGACTATTTGGGATGGAACTGTAATCATGAAAAGAATGGAAATGGCAAGTAGAAGTTCAAATTAACTGGGATGGGGTGAAGGAAATAAAGACGACATTGTGCAAGATGGCACAAGTAAGAAAAATGGGAAAAAGATGAACTATTACAAAGAAAAATATATGACAAATATAAGATGGGAAGAATAAAGCCAATTATGTCAATTGCACAGTAAATGTAGACAGGCTGAATTTCATCATCAAAAGGCAGAGACTGTCAGATTTGGTGAAAAAAATCCATCTGTAAGTTACTTGTGAAAATACTCATAAAACAAAGGAAAAAATATATTAAAAATGAAGAGATAAGGGGGCTGGCCTCATAGCCTAGTGGTTAAGTTCCATGCATTCCACTTCAGTGGCCCAGGTTTGGTTGTTGGGTGTGGACCTACACCACTTATCAGTGGCCATGCTGTGGCAGCAACCCACATACAAAATAGAGGAAGACTGACACAGATGTTAGCTCAGGGTGAATCTTCCTCAGCATGAAAAAAATAAAAAAGGAAGAGATAAGAATATCATTTAAAAAGTATATCAGATGCAAAAGTACGTTTATATGAAACCACTTGAGGAAGTTTTCCCAAAGGAACAACTCCAGCAAGTAAGAGTGATAATAGTTTGGTTTTTCCTCTAAATAGTTAAATCATTTTCATTATCTTTTCATTTATATTTGTTTATTGGCCCTTTTAGAAAATACAAAGAATGGTAACCAATAACAATTTTAAATTTGACAAAATCTCACATATCAACTTTACACTCAACCAAGAATTTTGTCTCACAAGCCTGCACAGTCAGGCATGTTGACCCATTGACTAAAGTAATGGTGACCAGCCTTCATGAGGCCTGGCTCCCTCTAGAAAGCTCCTCTTTCTGCCAAAACAGAGATTTGCACAGCAAAACCGTATGATAAGCATTCAATAGACATTAGCTCTCTTCAGTTTCCCTTCTTTTTTTGAATAGAAAATAGAACCATCTAATTCCTATTTGTACATTCCAGAGGCATAGCCAAGGCCATAGCTATAGCGATTTAGCTTGTTTGAATAAGAGCTGTGCAGATAACAATGTAATGTGGCCTATTACTCAATTTCATTTCTAGCTGTGTTATGGTTAATGAAGCCTATAGGCCAGGAATCCAACCACTTCAAAACAACAGCTTTAGCAACCGAGCAGATGTATTTCATGAAATGCCACTTGAAACCTGTAATGACTCTCATTGCTTCAACTGTAATTCTCTGATCATCAGGGACAATGTAAGTGAATGAAGACCCCTTATTTAAACCACTTGCATTGCGTCCTCAGTTTTCTTAGTTCTCAACCTTACTAATCTTTATGATACACTTCAGTTTCTTTAATTTTTGTAGTCTTATACTTTTTTTAAATAGTTGTGATGCTTTTAATCAAACAAAAACTTTCAAGTTCTGTTTCAAAACACTGCAGATTCAAAGTAAACTACACATATAAATATATATATATATATATATATATATATATAAACTTCAAACAGATTAGCAATTAAGGATAAAAAGATACCATTTGAGCACAGAAGCCCTAAAGTTAAAACGATGGGTTTTAGGTTAGGGAGCAGAAATGTCAGCAGTTTTCCAAACTCTTTTGTAATAGAATTGTTATTTGAAGACTAACTTAGTCACATTCACCATATTTTATGAAGAAATGGGGGGAAAATCATGAACATTTAGGTTTGGCTGATATTCCACAGAATAGTTGTTTTACCCTGAAAACGCAAGCAGAAATAGAAACAGGCCTTGATGGATGTAGTCAAGAATTTTAAGATGGGAGAGGTAAGGATGTATCCCAGACTACAGTGCTGAATCCCATTTTTCAGCCTTCAGTATGATGTATGAACACCTTGTGATGCAAAAATACTAACTTAAAAGGCGCCTGTGTTTTTAAAAGGGAAAATTTCCCCCCAATGTAATCCAATAAAAGTTGAATTCCAGCTGGATATTTTTCTATTCTCTTTCCAGCTGCCATTCACTAGTATTAGACTAAACAGATAAAAGTGACTTAAAATAATTAAAAATAGACTTGCTTTAGAAAAACAATACATATAATAATAATTCGGGTATAGTCAAACCTGGCACTCCCATTCATGCTTTACTAGGGAAAAATCTGTGCTGTAGAAAAGCAGGGTTTATTCCTACATAAGCAGGAACACTGCCATTCTGTAAATGTCAATTTCTCCTTTCTTTTCCTGAGAAATTAAGAAAATAAGTTAAAAGAGAATCTTAAAAAGCATTTTGAATGAGAAATATAAATTTAGCTGTAAAAGTAAAAAGACTTAAAAGGCTAAAACTATTTTGAGAAGCTCATGAACAATTTCATCTTAAATCAAGATATACATAGTCTTAATTTTATGCTATTTCTTTTCTGGGAAGAACACCAGTGTTTCCTATATTTAAAAAATAAATTTGCTATACTTCAAATTTAAATACCTGGGTCTCTTCCAAAATACTTTGGAAAAAATAACTAATTTATTATTAAATAAAATAATTAAATAATTGGGAAGGTAATTTTTTTAAAAATCTTTACTTATTTTATTCAAAAATAAAAATTATTACTTTTCAGAGCAAACTGAACATCAAAGATATTTTAATTCAGGAGATGTCTTACTCATCAATACAAATCTAAGATCAGAGCATGACACAGCAGGCACTCAAAAATTGTTATTAAATTAATAAATAAATCAGGCAAATGTTTATAAGTGTGGATATAAGTTTATTAACCTAACTTTCATAAAACTTGATATATAATTATTCCCCTGCAAAGAAAAATTTCAAATCAGTGCCCAAAAATGTATTACATCCCTCAGTCACTATGTCAATGGAATTTGGAGTTGAAAATACTCCTGCAAAATAGATTTGTGATTTGCTAAAACATATTGTTAAAAGCTTATGTTTTGCTTTTTGGTACCAACGGGGCAAAAATGCCACTAGTAGTTTTGACCTGAGTTTTATCTTCCACACCTGAATTAAATTATATTTTTCTTGGTTACAGATGAATAAACACATTTCCTTCATGGCATTGTGCCAGTAGAATAATGCACCTGGAATATGTTAATTTTCTTAATGACCTCACAGTCTGTCATAGTAAGCTAATCATATCCAGACAACAAGATTAGCATCATTTCTACATTTAGAAAAAAGCCACTTAAATGCCAGCTTAATTATTATTAAGATTCATCTCTTCAGTTATTAATTTAAGGTCCAAATTTTGTATGACAGTGTTTTCTCCCAAACTTCCAATTGTTTCTTATTTTCTGATACTATTTAATTGTGCGGTTGGTTTGACATACGCTCTCAAAACACCTTTAGAATTGTATGCCCTTATTTAAAATGCTGGATGTACCGGGGGGATTTGGGAGAAAAAGGAAAACTAAAATCTTTTTTAAAAAATTAAAAAATATAAATAAACAAAACGCTGGAGAAAAGGGCCTACGTACATGTTCGGTAATTCAAATCCACCTAATGGCACTACATATGTTTTCTGTTATGATATGGTTACGACTTTCACGCATAATATGGGGAATATATGTATTTTTTCAACTCTTTTTATCCACATCCTCTAAAGTTTATACCTCCGATGCAATCTTATACTTAGCACTACCTAAAGAGTTGAGCCAAAACAACTAATTCCCTTATTTTTGTCCCATCAAAACCAGCAGATTTTGCTTGGCAGCAGAACCCATAAATAGGTTAGAATTTGTTATACTTATATAAAGCAGTAAACAAAGTATCTACTCCCTGATTTCTTTTCACCTAATGTGCTTTCTATTACCATAAATAAAAAATTAATAAATATATTCCTCGTGGCCATAATTATTTGATATCCATACTCAAAAAAAAAAAGAAACATAATTAAACTAGTTCAGGATTACAATTAAATAGATTTATCCATTTTGAAACCTAAGCTACACATACATGCAAATTGAATTTTATTTCAAATATTTATAAACAGTTGATAATTGCTTCAAGCTTTGAATCAGTCAGCCAAGTTAAAAGCATATTACTTAGGGGAAAAAACTGATGACAAAAGTTACAACCCACAGAGATGTCATCCCTGAAAATTTTACCATTCTTAGAAAAGTCTATTTCATTTTCACCTTGTTAAACAGATTCAATGACTTGTCACAAAAGAACGAAAGTATTACAAATACTTCTACAATGTGTGCCTCTTGTATAGTTGCTAATTTTTCTACAAATGAAGTTAGTATCAAAGAGCAGAATAGCAACAACGACTCTAGAAGGAGATTGCCATTATAAGGAACCCAAAGGAACCGACATGGAAGGATATGGCAGGATTGGGGTCATTTTGACTGATATATCCTACATTATATTGGGACCCACAATAAGCTCAAAAACTTGTTGACTGTCCTACTGGCTCACATCTTGCTTTCAGGTTATTCTCTCCTGTGATTTTATCATATAAACGTATTAGCCTTTGAAAGAGTGACCTAGACAGAAGAAATTAGGAGAGAAATGGAACATTATCCCACATGTGCTAAAGGGATCCAATGCATGCAGTCACAATTAAGAGTGCTCTTAGCCCCAGGCAGCCTTTTTCTGTAAAACTTTGTCAGTTTTTTGAAGTGGGTATGGTTTTTGTATCTTACTCTCCCCTTATAGAGATGGGGTTTTATTAGACCTGATCAATATCTTCTTACTTACTGGATTAATAAGGTCCTGTAAGTAGTTAATAACTTTTGAGAAACAACTTAGTGCTATTTAAAAAAAAAAAATGCCCACAAACATCAAGTAGATTTTTTTGAAGAGCCGTGTGTCTTGATGCAACGCACTAGGCAGTACAATTTAGTATAAGAAGCATGGGCTTTGGAGCCCTGCAGATCTCTGTTCAAATGCCAGCTCTGCCAGTTTCTAATTTCTAATTTCAGTCAAGGCATTTAACCATACTGAATTTAATTTTCTCATCGGTAAAATGAGAATTGGGTGGAAGAGAATATGAACAGCAAAATGTCTCCCTGGGAACGTGGCATCCTTTTTCCTCTGTGCTGCTGATACACTTCTTTCTGATTTTCACTGCTCCCTGGGGATGGGAACCCAGCATTGAGCCTGATCACAGGAGGTGCTCAACTGATTCCACTTCCCTTTCCTGAGAAGCTATTAAAATTAATGACTTAATTATATCACTATAGCATTACCTACTAAGAATATCAAAATACTAAATCAATCAAGAGTTAGCCAACTTGTCACAGCAAGCTGTAATGAGTTTGAAATATATTCATTTACATGAAATCATTGACTTTATAAACTGTCTTAGGGGATTTTCTTATCCCTAATTTGCCCAAGACGATTAAGTGTTTGCACAGTGATAAGTCAAGGCATCCTCTAGACTAGGAATCAGTAAACTGGCCAGATGGTCATTAATTTAGGCTTTGCTTGCCACAGGGTCTTTGTTGCAGCTACTGGACTGTGCTTTGTAGTACAAAATTGGCCATAGACAATAGGTAAACAAATGAGAATGGCTGTGTTATGATAAAAAATTATTTACAAAAATTGGTTGTGGACCTGATTTGACTCACAGGCTGTAGTCTTCCAACTCCTGTTCAGTACTGATGATCTCTCAATATCCATCAATGATCACTTACATGATTTCTTATATTCCTGATATTTCCTATCAGTCAGCCAGATGAATATGACTATATGTAGAGGTTTAGAGAATATATTAAAAGAACAATTACATATTAAAAATTAGGTATAAATTCCTATCATATTCTTCTTTTTAAAGACGTTTAGTAGAAAAATATAGAAGAGTGGACCAAGAAGGGAAGATGGCTAAATTTGTAACTAATAGTGTGATTCCTAACTAGCATAAAAACCCAATATAATATATCTTCTAACTCCAAAGGCCATAGTTCAAAGCTCCAGTCAATCAGGAGGGCATTCCAAGTAATACTGGTACGCCAGTTACAAGTTATGCAAGTAGCAGTCAAGAACAACAGAAAATTCTCTCTAGGTAACTCCAGTAGCTGGAGACAACATGAAAAACCAGAACAAAATATTTTAAATTTGTCCACCCACTTGCAATATGATTAAGCCCAAGAATTATAAATTACTGTTTCTATAAATGCAAAAGAATTTTTAGACATTTGAACAAATGGAGAGAACAAAGATATTGCAAAACATTTGGTGAGCCTCCTCCACAAAGCATGCTTCAAACCACAGAATTGAAAACAAAGTCAAAAAAGTAAAAGATTGTTATGTGAAGATGGTTGAATAGTTTTCCTCCATTGCACTAAAGGTCTTTCTAAAGATCAACATTAAAACAATCAACTCTTTTTCCAGTTTGTCAATAAGCTCTCTTATTACATTGTGAACTCAGAGGCATGAACAATGTATTATTCAACATCTCTGTAAGTACAATATATGAATAATAGAGATATACTGGACAAAAATAGTAGGTGCTAAGCAAATTATTGTTCAATTTCACTTGATAATCTAACTAGCCTTAATGGAAGATAGAAATCATACAATTGCTCATTATGTTATTATCACAAAATCCATTCACCTAAATAGCAGGATATTCCCTGAAAGTGTAAAACTCTATCTTCTGTCCCTCAGTGCTGTGCTGCAAAGACCAGAGCTGTTTTAAGGGGACTGTAAAGAATTCAGAGCTACGCCATTTGGCGATTCGAAGCAGGCTCCTGTCCCTCTTAATTAAACAAATCCCTCAGCATTGCATGAGCAGGCTGCTTTCCAGGATAGAAGAGATGTCACGCAGATGTTTCCAACAAAATTTCCTAAAGATTTACCTTGCTGAGAAGAAATGATTCCATTCAAAGTAAGAATTTTGCCGATCCTGTAAGGATGAACATGAGCAGAAGGGTTGGAATTTGCCTCTTTTTAAAAGAAAACATACACACAACATACAACCAGACACATATTCAGAATGTCCAGATGTCTTCACCATGCAGGGGAATGATTTTTAAAACTCCACAGAAATAAGAAAAGGCACTGAGAGAACGATGAGAAGGTGTGTAAATCGGAGAAGTGAGACTACACAGACCTCTCTTAGGTTGCCAACTTGATTAGCTCTTCTCTTTTATGGAAAGATGCTTTAGTCATTGACATGCCAAAAGAAGCACCCAAAACTTAGCCTGATTTCAGGTCAAAGGTGAAAGAAAGAAATGCCAAGAAGACAAATGCTTACAGAAGAGACCTGTGAAACAAAGCAGTAAAGATAGGTTTTATAGCTCTGCAGTACAGAAGATGAAATCCGGCGTGGAATAGATCCTGTCTGCTTGTGAATTTTAATGTAGATGATGGAACAAGAGGGCATACATAAAAATTAGGGAAAATCTGATTTTAAACAGATGTCAGGCAGCCCTTCAGTGCAAAGAATCATAAATGAATGTATGGAATATCAGGCAGAAAAAAATCCGTTAAAAACGACAATAGCATATCATCCAAGTTAAAAGAGATTATAAAATATTATGAAGCTTCATTGGATGACTACAAGAAATTTCTTAAAACTTCATTATTAATTAATTTTTATTTTTATCACTTCAGAACAACACAACAAAGGTGTTTATTAGTAATAAATGATGATAATAATGCCAAAATTAACATGTAGACAAGATTCTGAGTTTCTCATTTGGAGGTTGTCGCTCTACTATCTTGTCATCATAGCCTCAAATGGTGAATTTGGTGATTTCCAAGAAACAAAAAATTAGATTATTTTGAAGTCTAGAGTTCTATAACGTATCATATTTTATTTAAAGCAAAAGTAATGAAGGAGACTAGTTCCTGCGTTGCTGCTGTATTATAAGTCTAACATTGTAAGTCTCCTGAGGAATTTTTCTCTTTTACTTAATGGACACTTGAAATTGAGTCACTGAACTTTTCTTATTAGCTACTAGAAATTTAAGAGCCACATTTAGCAGCCAATCAAACAACTAAGTAATCTTTGCCATTTTATGTCATTTCCCTATATTGGTTTTACCTTATTCTTTTGCAAACATTTTTATCATATTCTAATTTACATAATGATGTAGGAATATGGATGTTACATTTTAATGATTTGGAATAATTTCTTGGAATATTAATTACTGGATCTTTCTTGTAGAACCGCACCAGAAAACATGAAAGCCCGGATCACCCCTTCACTCTATCTCAATTCCGTTCATATTGGCCTTGTACAGAACATCTAGAAAACATAATTTATTGGGTGGCCAACATTATCCTCTTGTTTCAAATGAGACTATACAAAGAGGTTCAATAAAAAGAAAAAAACAAAGCAAACATCGAATCTATAGAATGAATGTGGAAACTGAGAAGTCTGAAAAATTCCATTTTATAAAACACCCATCCATACATTCATGCTTCATGGGGATTCAGAAAACCTCCCTGCCCCGGCAGCTCCCAGCTCAATGGCTCAGCAATGGATCCTGATTTTAATACCATGGTGCTGATCCCCCAACACTTGTGAGAATCCACATTTCATGACACGTGGCTGATCCTTGAAATTGTCATAAGTATACAGGATACCATTTTGTCATGGGATAGACAGGGAGGAAAAACCTCTGGTTCCTTCCCCATAGTGCTACCATTTTTCCTTCTTTCATTTTTGTTCTCCTAGTCCCAGAAGCGCTTCTCCAAAACTCGCAATCAGAAAACTTAGCCTACGTAACCCTGGTGGTACTCAATGAATTCTCTGCTCATATAATACTTGTTTTTTGGTTATAAGTGTTTGAATAAGGAAGGAAATGAAAAAGACACACTAGGATTTCATGGATTCTGAAACTGTCACATATAATCTCCTGCCAATATCCGTATTTCCTGTCTCTTCCCTAATAATCTTTTTTAATAGCCCAGGCATTAGCATTTCTCATCTTTGAATTTGTCCCAGAAAAATTAAAACTATGAATATAGTTTAATAGAAGGAGCATATTTACCTGCTATGTACCTTTGTACTAAACCAAAGTTTCAACAATTTTCGGTTTCTTAAATGCTTATCAAATTTCTTGTTTATTTCTTGCTTGAGAGAATGTCATTATCTATGACGCAAACTTATTTTTTATAAACTTTTCAAAATAAAAATATAGCCACAGAACAGAGGAACAACAAAAAGAAGGAGGAGGGGAAATCGACTTAACAAGAGGATTACCATGATATCAGGATAGCTTTTTCAAAATGCATGCACTTTCTTCTCTCCTCTGCTTCAAACTCTGAACTACACATTTCACATGGAATAGACCAAGAAAGGGAGAAGAGTGTTCATAGTTTTATCATCTCTTGTGAAGGTTCTAAGAAAGAATGATTAGTGTTTTAATCACTGCTCACAAGGTCATTGAGTGCACTTTATCCTTGATACTTCAGAAGCTCTAATCTGAACGTGGCTATTATTTCAATGTACCAGATAAGCAATTATTTTCTGGGAATGTAGTATGAGAGACAGAGAAATAATATCATAGGGATCAAATGAAATTAACTTAGGTTTTTCCACTGTTATGACTTGATCCATACAGAGAGAAGAATATTCTCAGCATAACCTATCCGACCATACAGTATTTCACATTACTAGACTGGTTGGTATTCTATGATAGGAAAAAAATTGTGCATAAATTATTTTCTAGAGGTCAACAGAAAAAAAAAAATTTGCTGGAAATAAACTAGTAAGCCCTTGACTCATTGGAAACCAGTTGATTTTTACACTAAAGTTTCCAATTCATAACATTCTTAATCTAACATCTGTTAATTAATTCAAAACCAAGAACTGTCACTCCACACATTATACAGCACTTCACAGTTCACAGCACACTGTAAGGCAGAGTATCTCATTTGATCCCACTAAAATCTACTTTATCACCTCAAGTTTCAGACAGGAAAAATGAAGTTCTGAGAGATTAAAGGACTTGCCGTGGTCATTCAATGACCCTGCCAGCTCTCTGGTTCTTAGTCTAGTGTCCTTTGCTCTACCTCCTGTTGAAGGTTAATGTTAATTTAATTAAGTCATTACAATTTCCACATGGTGACTCTGACAATATTCAGTTATTTCTCCAGGTTTTCTTCATCTAGACATTATCTTCCTCCTGATATCTCTTTGAAAATAAATTACTAGAAGAACTTCAAAGTCATATAGTTAGGCTGTACTTCAAAACCTACCAGCAGGATGT
Organism: Equus quagga; assembly: GCF_021613505.1. Taxonomy (NCBI): domain Eukaryota; kingdom Metazoa; phylum Chordata; class Mammalia; order Perissodactyla; family Equidae; genus Equus; species Equus quagga. The sequence continues at coordinate 19,051,795 of NC_060269.1, forward strand.
GGGAGTCACAAAGAAGGTTCTGAGGATGGTGTGTGTTGGATTCCTGTTAGCATCAGAAAGAAATGCTGGGGCTCCTATTAACAAGGAGGAATTGACAGATGTCTTATGGTTTGCATATAAATTAGAACAAAACATGCCTGTGCTACCAAAAGGAAATTACGCTATCCTTTTTAGCATCATGTACAACTAAATATTTTCTAAATATTGTTAAGGAGCTGAAAAATAAAAAAATGACTAATGGTGTTATAGTGTACCAAACAGATTGGTAGAAGAATATCAACAATCTAGGATATGCAGATGACATCAGAAAGCAGCAGTGACTTGAAATGACTTCTGATGAGAGTGAAAAAAGAAAGTATCAAAGCAGGAATGCATTTAAACATCAAGAAGACAAAAATCATCATTGTAGAAGAATTACACAACTTTGACGTAGACACTGAAGACACTGAAATTGTTGAAGATTTTGTTTACGTTGGTTCAGTCATCAATTTAAATGGAGACTGCAGCCGAGAAATCAAGAGAAGACTGAGACTTGGAAGGGCAGCAATGAAAGGACTGGGAAAGATCATCAAGTGCAAGAAAGTGTCATTAGAAGCCAAGGCCAAGATTATTTACACCCTCGTATTCCTAATTACTATATACAAGTGGGAAAGCTGGACAGTGAAGAAGGCTGACAGGAAAAGAACTGATGCATTTGAAATACAATATTGGAGGAGAGCTCAGCAGATGCCCTGGACTGCTAGAAAGATGAGCAAATGGGTCCTACAGGAAATTAAGCCTGAACTATTGCTGGAGGCAAAAATGATAAAACTGAGGCTATCCTGCTTTGGGCACATCATGAAAAGGTAGGATTCTTTGGAAAAGACAATAATGCTGGCAAAAGTAGAAGGCAGCAGGAAAAGAGGAAGACCAAACATGAGATGGATTGACTCCATAGTGGATGCCAAAAGCATGAGCCCATAGAAGCAGAGTATTGCTGTTGTGGACATCACTCATTCACAGGGTTGCCAGACTTGATGGCGTGTAACAACGTAACAACAACCACCAAATAGAGACCCATTTGTACAGTGGATCAGATGTAACTTGGAGAGCTTGCCAGAGCCATGAAAGAGTGTATTCTCTTTGTGAGCGCCAACAATTTATTTTTATGAGCAGTAATTCACCAGAGGGTCAGGCACCATTAAAGTCAATATAAAGCTCTGGAAAGAAGCTTCTTCTCCAGCATATGCTATATGCCTCCTCAGGAATATAGTGGCAATTTAAATAAACCTGTAAAATTCAATTTCAAAACAAATTAACATAACCTCTTATAGAAAATACGAATGTTTGTGCTTACCCATTAGTACTTTAGATCAAGCTAAGGTTTCTATGTCATTTCATCTGCCCATGTACCTTGAGCTGCACAGACGATATCATCTGGCTCTGGATAAAAATGGAGAAATTAGTCATTCAGAAATTAAAATATTTTCTCAAAATTATGTTAATTAAGAATAGGATCAAATTAGAGAAAGAACTAAACTAGCCCATGCCATTACAAAATCTCACAAAGCTGTTCCTTAGTTGTGTACATTTTAAAGAAGGAAAGATGAGAGGGATGAAAGGGAGAGAGAGAGAAGAGGAGGAGGAGACGGCAGGCAGGCAGGCATCTGAAATTACAACTTGATGAGCCAAATTTCTTCTAAATATTTTCTAAGCAATTATTCAAAGAATAAAAGAGAGCTTTTAGGGGAAATAAATATAGCTCTTCAACCACAAAACAATAGTATATGTCTCCAAACCATTTGCTTATTAATAATTCAGCTTTTATCACCAAATATGCTTAATGATTTCAAGTGTAAAACTCATGAGATGTCATTTCAATTCATTCTTAGAGTGTCGTCTTGGCAGTCGGTGGAGAGAATTACAGGATTAAGTGGTCTGGCTATATATAAAACAAAGGCAGAAACATGAAAATCTCTTCTTCAAATGCTAGACTGATGAAATGATTTTAATGGCTTGCATTCTATTGTTCTTCATTCTTAAGAATGGATTATATTTCTGGAAACTGACTTGACTGATTAGGTTTCCTCCAGTCTCCTTCTGGATTTTGCTGTTGAATATGATCATTTCTATCACATGAACAGCAGGAGCCAAGCATCTGCCTCTTTATTGTAGCTTCCATGGTATTACTGTCGAATGTGTGAGCCAGTAGGGCCTTGCTGAATGAAGTCCACAATTCAAATCATAAAATTTTTCATACACCAGAGAACTCTTTGGAGGCAACCCAAAGGTGAAATACAATTTCTATCCTGAAGAGCTATTCTCTACAGACCCATGAGACACAAAAGAAGTAAGCTTTAAGAGCAGGGTTTCTCCAAGTGAAGTCAGTGGACCAACTGCCTTGGAATTATCTACAGTGATGAATAAAAGACGAAGATTCCTGGGCACCTCTTCAGATTTATGCAATCAATTTCTAGAGGCAAATCCCAAGGAGCATCTGCACAAGCTCACCTGGTGATGCTAAAATTTTAAAAGCCACTGTTCTTGAAGCTAAAACTGCTCTAAAAAAATTAGGTCTTAAAAAAACTCACTATTCTATTTTTTTCTCACTATTTTAAAGTCTTGAGTCCACACAACCCTTAGCTTTCAATGACGTCCCCCTAAAGAAGATTTATGAAGCATTTTTCTGAATTGGACCAGTTTCTTATTATATGTTGTCATGTAACCCAAATGGGTAGGGTATAACAATGCTGGGAAAATGTCCCACCAGGTTGCTAAGCATAAAACTTGAATGAAATAGCTTAATTCCAGTTGCATCAAGAGAAATCATGGGATAGGACTTTTCAAAAATATGTTGCAACATAAAATAGGAATTTAGTTTAAAATTTCTGATTGACATTTCTTTCCCAAACCAGATTATAGTGCCGATGACACAGTATTGAGATGTACACACATAGCTCATGGGTAGAAGCCTATGGCTGTTTCTTTGCCATATCCACACTTGCCACATATCCTGGAACTTATTATAATTCTGTTGAAGTGGTCAGACTGTTCTTAGCGTGCTTGTTTTTTCTTGAGGAAATCTATTGCCCTTTCAACAAGGAAGCATTCGGTTACCAAGCTATTCCTGGTTTAAAAATAATTTGCAAACTCTGCCTTGTAAACACTTGCAGATATACCACAGAAGTCCCTAGAGCTACCCTGGAAGTAGACCAAATTTATCTCAAACATATCTTGCTCATGTAAAATAAATATTGAAACCATTATTCCAGAGAAACTATTTTTCTAAACCAGTTTCTTTTCAAAGTGAAAGGCAAAGGCAACGCCTCAGAGTTTGGAAAGGCAAAGGCGTGTTTGGTGAAATCGCCAGTGTGGAATAGAGATTGAAGGAACAGATGCCTTCCCCTCTTCCTACTAGTATAGGCTGTGCTGCTCATCTTCACCTGTCCTTTGTAAAAGGAGAAAAATGGGGGCCAGCCTGTGGCTGAGTGGTTAAAGGTCTGCGTGCTCTGCTTCAGCAACCTGGGTTCACAGGTTCAGATCCTGGGGGTGGATCTACTCCCCTCATGACCCATGCTGCGGAGGTATCCCTCCTACAAAATAGAGGGAGATTGGTGCAGATGTTAGGTCAGAGCAAATCTTCCTTACCAAAAAAAAAAAGAGGAGAAAATGTAACTTACTCTCATCAATTTGCCACCTCCATTCAATATTTACTCTAAAGTTGAGGTTGCAAAAATATGGTCCATGGGCCAATATATCCCAAAGATAGTTTTTGTAAACAAACTTTTATTGGAACACAGCCACACCCACTTATTTGCATAGCATCTGTGACTGTTTTCCCCCTACAAAGTCAGAGTTGAGTAGTTGCAAAGAGACCCTAAGGCCCACAAAGCTAAAAATTTTTACTATCTGACCCTTTATAGATACAGTTTGCCTACCACTAATCTAGAAAATATCTACAGTTGCCTCAGTCATGATTCTTATCCAAAAGAGGTAAGTAGAGGCAGAGGTGGTGTCCAGCATGATACAGGAGGACATTTTTATCTGAACATTGTTGCAGGAAGAACAGACAGCTTGATCATCAAAAACAATGTTTATTCTTCTTATACAAAATAATTTCTTTCAAAAGTAAGCATTCTGCTAAATTGCTGTTTTGAAAAGGAGGTCAGGAATGACCAAGATAAAATAATGCTTGTGGAAGCACTATATGCCCAAACCTTCCTCCAGATACTGCACCTGCTCTTGCTGCTGTATCTTGGTCATGATAAATATGTGAGAGTCCTCCTAATTTCCCTACAAGAATACCACCAGTAAATTACTTGTTCTTGCTTGCCTACATTCTCTCATCCATTCACTCACCCAACAATTGTTTAATAAGCCCCTATTATGTGTCAAGCCCTGTGCTAGGAGCTTAGTATAAACAGACATGGGTTGGTTCTCACAAAAAGGTTTGTCAGGTGTAAATTTTGAAGCAGGTGGTCTTAGATTTGAACTTACAAATAAAGAGAAAAAATCAAACCCATAAATGTCTTTTCTCCTAGATTAAGTATATTATTATGTTATGATATACAATTAGGCAATGTAACTTAGCACAAAGTATCAGCTTATAATATAATAGTATAGATAACTGTCATTATATTTTCCATCATAACTTTTCTTAAGTAGTCTAAAATACACTGTTAGTTTGTACTTTCGTTGAAAGTTTGGGAGCTCTATCAGATCTTAATGAAAAGGTGATTCAGACAAGTCAACCGGTAAGTACAACATTGTATAACGAGCTCTAGGAGAGGGCAAATGTAGAAAAATAGGAAAGCAACAGAGTAGGGAGTTAGGGGAGAGGTGTTACCTGATAGAAGTGGTAGAAAATATTAAAAAGGAGGAAATGAAGAGTGGATGAAGAGAGGAGATTGTACATGGCCAGGTCGACCATGTAAAGAAGTTTGGTTGGTTTTTTTTGATTGAGATAAATGGGAAGCAATTAGAAGTCTTAAACAAGGAGTAGCATGATTACATTTTTCTTCATAGACTGCTCTGGCTGCACAAAAGAAAACAACTAGAGAAGAGTGAAGACTGAGGGCACTAAGATCGCTTTGGAAGCTGGTATAGAAATTCAAGAAAGAGATGATGGAAGCTGATCTATGGTAATACTAGTGGAGACGAAATGAAGTAGAGAGATTCAAAAGGTATTAAAATAAACAGGACAGAAAAATCTATCCGATTTGGGGTGGAATAAAAGAAAAGAATCAATCAAGACTGACTTTTAGTTTTTTGCCTTGGGCAACTCCCTGGGTTGTGGTGGCATTTGCTATGATTGGGAACACAGAGGAGGGGCAAGTTTGAGAGAAAGATGGTAAGTTTGGTTTGGGACACTTTGAGCATCTCATCCCTGAGGACCATCCAGATAAGTTGTTGAATATGCAGTTGGGTAGGTACACTTGAGGCTAAGAAGATTGGAAATAATGATGAGTCATCAGTGTATCAATAGTAATTGAGACAATTGGGATGGAGGAGATTACCCATGTTGCATATTTATAGTGAAAGAAGAAAGGCCCACAAAAGAATCCACCAGGTAGAGGATGAGAATTCTGCAAGGAAAAAAAAAAAAAGGCTGAGAAGGTGTGGCTAAGTAGGCAGGAGAAAACACATAGTTTTGAATCAGAGGAGTCAAAATAGTGTTTCATGAAGAAAAGAATAACCCATTATATCAGACATGTCTGAGAAAAAGATTATGATAAGACCTAAGATACATTCCTTAGATTTACTGTCATTGCCAAGTGTGGTGACAGCAGTTAGGGAAGGGGCAGAAGCCATACTGCAGAAGGTCTAACAAAAAGTCTGCAAAATGTGAGTAAAGAAAATCATAAATCCTCATTGGGAGATATTTTTTTAAAATCTTCTCTTTTTGGAAAGGCATATCATGTTTTTTAATAGGGACACCAAGAATTGTTGAAATGTAAATTCTCCCAATTGATCTATAGATTAAATGCAGTTCCAGGAAAATCCAAATAGGGCTTTTTTATGGACTATAACAAGCTCATTCTAAAATACATATCAAGTCATAAAAGCTTAGAAAGAACAAAAACACGCCTGAAAAATAAAAAGAAATGATTTTGCCTGAGAACATCAAGACCTATTATAATGTATCATAAATATGACGGATACAAGGTATAGAGATAGATACAGAATATGAGTGAGTAGAAATGGAGAGAACAGAAATAAACCCACACATATATAAATGAGTTCTAACTGAGCTGGCATTGTAGATTGGTGGGGAAAGGATTGACTACTCAGTAAAGATGCTGGGAGAGTTATTATTCATTTGTAAAACAAAGAAGAAAAAAAGAGACTCCTTACATCACACTCCACACAAATCTTAAATTCCAGATATATTAAGTACTCTGTTTTTATAAAATAATAATCTATAAACCTTTAAGTTGACAATTAGCATAGTATCTTAATGAGCTTGGGGTAGAAAAAGATTCATTAACAAGACATAAAAGATACAATCATAGAGAAAATGATCAATTCAGCTACAATAAAGTTAAGAATTTCTGTCCTTAAAAGACACCATGAAGAGAATAAACGAACTGTAACCTTGAAGAAAACATTTGCAGTGTCTATAAACAAGGCTTAGTATTCAAGGTATGTAAAAGTGCTTATTAATCAATAAGAAAAAGACAAACAACCCAAACTAAAAATTGCAATAGACATAAACAGACATTTTACGCAAGAGGAAACAAATGGATCATAAACATGTGAAAACATGTTCATCCTCATTAGTAATCAGGAAATGTAATTTAAAACCACAATGAGGTAAAATTTCATGTAAAAATTTAAAAATGAGTCAATGTCAATTTTAGCAAGAATGTGGGACAAGAGGACTTGTGCACTCAGCCACTGCTGGTGTGTAAATTGGTACAAACACTTTGGAAAATATTTGGCATCTAAAGTTGAACATGTGCGTCTGCTGGACTCCTGTAATTCTACTCCTAAGAGAAAATCTTACATGTGTCCTGAGAGACTTGCGTAAGAACATGTGTAGCAGCATTGTTCCTAACAAACACCTCAAATGTTATCAAAACAAATGCTCATCAAAACAAGCGCTCAACAAATGGGTTAAGTTATTGCTGTTATGTGGTTACGTGTGCCATGTGGAGTGAAAAGATAACTCATGGTACATTCATATATTGAAATTCTCTACAGCAGTGAAAATGAAAGCTATAGTACTACACAACACCAGCAAAAGTGAGTATTGAATAATACCGAGCAAAAGATGTAAGGCATGGCGTACGTACAACATACATTACAATTCCATTTTTATTAAGTGCAATACCAGAAAACTGAATGTACTATTAGAGTATATGCATGTAGTTGGACACAAAAGACAGAAAGGGAAAATAACGTGATCTGGGAGGGGTACATTTGCATAATGTTTTATTTCTTAAGTTGGATGATGGGCACATGGGTGTTTCTTTTATTTTTTATAATTTTACAGTACATATTAATTTATATGCTCTTTTGTATAATATATTTTCTAAATGTTCTTAAGGAAAATATCACGTGCCTTAAAAGATACGGAATCTTTGATGAGAAAAAACATTTTAACTAATAGACTTTATCTAACCCCTTAAACATTTTAAGATTGATTGTTTTTAATCCTTCAACCTAAGATAGGAAAGTAGTAAAAAGAATTGAGCTAGAAAAAAAAATTAAATGGTCTAACAGAAAATGGTCATGAGAGAAAAAATTACCAATAAAATGACTCTAAATGGATTACAGGAGAGGAAGGATAGAGGGGAGTTAGGAAACACTGAACAAAGTGTTAAACTGGCATACCGTTTTCTGCATGCCGCTTTACTTATGCCCCCTTCAAAATATAATGAATTAAAGATCCAAAAACCACAGATAAAGAGAAAATGGCTATTTTCTAGAAAAAGCAGAGAAAAATTAACTTGCTTCACTTTATAAGTGTTCATGAGGGAAAAACTTTACTGTCTGTTTTCATAAGTCATATTTCATTAGTGTGAAAAATATAGGCGAGAGGAAAAGAATATTTCAACATGAACGTACTTAAAAATTTACTCAACTCTTTACTAATGTCATATAACAAACGCATGCGAAGAGATGTGCCATAATCAAAGAGGAATTACCTATGTGGCTGTGCTCAATAATCAACCTGCGAAAGAGCCAAACTCCCAGAGGGTGTAAGAGATCTATTTAGGTGGTATTATGTATTTTATTCAGAGGAGGTAGCTGGACACTTGAAGGAACTAGAAATGAGTTTCCCTACTTTGAAACTAGTCCAAGCGAAGAATGAGTCATGACCAAATATTTTTACAACCTACTAGACATTCAGTGATCTTTGAGCCACAAGCTGACGGTCTTCCATCATTCTTTGGTGAGCAGGTGTCACCACCACTAATTAGGCTTTTGCTTAAAATCGGCTCGGGGGGCCAGAAAGCAAAGACGTCTGGAGACTGAACAGCACATTCATGGTCTGCCGTGGTCCTAGCCAGGTTGGCGCAGAGGCTCCCAGCCAAGCCTAGCTGGTAAATGTAGTATGTCCATGTCTAGTGTAATAAAGAGAGGATTTTCTCTTCTAGAACTGTTGATCTGGCCCCTCTACCAGCATTCAACTGGCAGGGCCAAATTTTTACAAAATGTAGTTTTTTGATGAACAAGTCTTTATTTGAATCAGCCGTTGTGGAAATCTCAGTCCCCTAAACTCCATGACTGACATCTCACATGATACCCTGTGGTGCATTCTAGTAAAAATCTCTGTGCCCCAGATCAGAAGAATCGCAGCATAGACAGATCAGCAGGTAAATGTGCTCCATGAGAGACTGCGTTATACTATAGATGTAGTCCTAGAAATAGGCCAGAAAACAACATTCTCTAAATAATAATACGCTCCAATTATACAGAATATTACAATTTATCAAAAAATGTCACATATCACAAGAGGTGGAAAATTTTAATTTTAGAAGTAAAAAATTTCCCCAAGTTCATACAGGTCACGTAGGATTGAGTCAGGACGTATTCTGAGCACAAGTTCAAGTCCAGTGTTGCATTCACTGCACCACTGATGCCTAAAAATAGGAACAAGAATAATGATAGCACCTACCACTTTTAGCCAGCACCTATGAAGTGTGAGGCATTCTGTTATGCACTTTATACTTCTGTGTCTAAATTTAAAATATTGAATTACATTGAAATGCATAGCAAGAGATGCTATGTTGAATCCTTTGATTACAATTAAGACTGTTTATCAGTTTCATAAGTTTAAATGCACATGTTTTGCTCTAAGAGGAGCATAACTCTATTGATTATATATATAATTATATACAGGGAACTAGCTACAAGGACAGTATTACAAATTAAAGATTGATCATTTTATTAAACTTTAATATTTAAAACAAATGTTTATTGGCCATTATTTTTATTTCATTCTTTACCCTTAGTATTAGAAAAAGAAATTGTTTGGTTTAAAAGTGAATGTAGGCGAAACTCCCTCTAAATTAAAAGTGTTATCTGCATACCTGATCATACATCATTTTATGAAAACTATCACAATTACCCTAAAAGGTTCTACTTAACAGATATTTAGTGAAAGTCTGCTATGTTAATAAAGCCGGAGATACGCAAAAGTGAGATCAGAAAATATCTATCTTCAAAGACTTTATACTCTAGTAAGAAGAATAAGAAATACACAAGTAGAAGATAATGACAATTGACCAGAATCAAATATTTGATTTCTCTAAGTTCTTCTAAATAGAGAAGGAAATATATTTTAAATTAACATGCCATACATTAAAATCAACATTTCAGCAATGGTAATCCTCTAAATCAACTCATTGTCTTTAAAGAGGCAACTCAAAATCAATTCAGAGTAGTTTGAAATGAAATTATTTAGTCACAAAATTGGTCCTTAGGAATAAAGAGAGATGAGGGACAGATATTGTCTCTTCGTTTTCACTGACTCATTTCAGCACAAATCATTTATTGGTCCTTGTCATTGGCAGAAAATTTTTCATTTAATACACAAGCCTTCAAATGTGCACTGAAAGACAAAGCTAATAAACTAAAATTTCTAGCTTCAAGTACAATATCTAAGACGAAGAATCTCAAAATCATTAGCCCACATAAATATTCTCCTTCCTCATTTCCCATCCCAACCTCCTTCCCTCTCTATACACACACGCACTCACACACACACCCCCCACCTGAATCAGTCCTTCTGACATACAACACACACTCACACACACACCCCACACCTGAATCAGTCATTCTGACATACAACAACCTGATTGCACATCCATTACTTTTAAGTCCACTTTTAGCTTAACTTAAACCAGAACATTGTTACTGATACATAGAATATAACTCATGGCAATTCAGCATGAATCCTTTAACGCAGCCCCATATGCTAGAGAAGCAGAAAAAATAATATGATGCAGATTTCTAACTCTCTTTTTAGCTCAGAAATCTTATCATGCAATAATTAGAGGCATACTAAAAATCCAAATAAAGAGACCGTTTGCTGTATAGATCTATAAACTGGATATTGGTGTTACAGATGCCAAAACACAGAAAGATTAGCTCTCAGCTCCATCCCCGCTGAGGAAGTTCCCTGAAGGATGAAAGAGCACTGGAACAAAGTGAGATGCTTTAGCTGATCAAGCCCTATTTGGTCACTTTCATCTTTGCGATGCATGGAAAAGGAGCCCCTTTCCTGCCAGCTCTTGGCACTGTGACCAGGGAGAGACATAAAGGGAGGCGAGGCAAGGCCGGCACAAAAGGGTAAGTGGTTAAAGGCAGCAGCCCGTTCCAAAGAAACAAAGGTGCTGGCAGGAGATGTTAACAACGAAGACGCTTGTGCCTCCATGGTAAATAAAATGGCAATGGCCTAATAATAAACCTGAAAGACACAAGTGAGGATGGCTGCATGCAAAGTGGGGGAAAACCTTCCAATTACTGCTTTAGACAGCCCTATTAATCCTTAGGAGCACTCCCGACAAAAAGTCTATTCAATTTTCCCTCGATGTGTTCCGTCTAATGGGAGCGGTATTATGTCTGACACCGAGGGTAATTACCTCATGAGAATTTCACATACAGAGAAGTAAAGTCTTTAATTTTCTGCAGGTGTCTTGGATACATTCTGTATAATTCCTCACCCCAAAATGAGGTGCACATTCCTCTTCGGCAGAGCTGCTTTCAGATTGGGATGGTTTGCATTTGAGGACTGAGTAACAGTCATTCATCTCAGCCGCCATGGAAAGCAGCGCATAGTATATTCTCCCTTCATCACATCACAAGTGCCATTAATACCTTCAGCAAAGCTGAAAAAATTATATATATATAATATATATAATGTGTATATATACATACATATAAATCTTGTGACAACACTCCTCTGGGTCACAAGCATTAGCAGCAGATAAGTCATTAGGAACCTTTCTACACACATTAGGTAGGAGAGTTCCAACAAAACCATAACCCCACAGGGAGGCACTGAACTGTTTACTCCTGCCAGTTCAGGGAACTTGGAAACAACTGAAATTGCACAGGAAAGAAAGAGGACCAACGGAAAGGACAGTATTTAAGGCTGCTTTGGTCCCGAAGTAACTACACGGGTAGCACGTCTTGTTGATTGTTCTAAAGTGAAGACTCCTGAGTCAAACACGAATGCATGACATTTTTTACTGAATTATAGCGAAGAAGTTTTATTATTTTAGCATCACCTGACAGCAGAGATATGACAAAGGGAATGTTTAATGTAATAGCTTAGTAAAATATGCACCAGGGAGAAAAAAACCTTTTTTTAAAAAAAGTTGTTTTTCAACAATGGAGCAGTCAAGCATATAGAAATAGGCTGTAATGTGGCAAATTTTACTCCACTTAATGGAGAAATGATTAAACATTACTTGGAGTTGATGACTTTACTACTGAGACATTCTTATATAGTACAAGAAAAATGTACTTTTATTTTTTCTACTAGGGAGTAAACTACACGAACAAGACCATACCATTTGGTGTAATATATGTTCTTTATGATCCTGTGTTTTCTTAAAAATCACATAATTAACTAGAAAAAAATGGCACTTAAGACATCACAGTATGGTTCATGGAAATCGAGGTGGCTGGATCTTTTTATTTCTAAGTTGTTTCCACCTCTAAAATGCAACGATTTTATATTTCAGGAGCTATGCCTCCATGGGGAAAAAGTACCCCCTTCTACCAGCACTATCTGCTGCTCAGGGGCTCATAAACAGTCCAAGCTGAGGAGATTTCTTTCTTATCCAGGCGTCTTAAACACATTTTTGATTGTGTTCAGGTCCCAGAAAACCTAACCAAGTCTAATAAGAACTTTTTTATTATAGTTCAATTTAGGCAAAAATTATCTCCTTGAGAGCAAGTTATCTTTAATTTTCCCTTTGAAAGTAGAATGTAAAACCCTAGTAAATTATTCCTTGGAAAAACTGTCTTCTTTTCAAAAGCCAGAGGCATCCTTTCAGTAAGAGAAGACTAAGGATGCGCTCACGTTCTTCCTCCTCTCTCACCCTGGAAATCCCAGGACATGCAGCCATCAGTGCTTCTGGTAAATACAAAGGACACACTGTCCTTGGCATCCATCACTTCCCAATAAACCCAGTAAGGCCAAGATATCCATCAAGGCTTCAAGTCTTAAACTCACTGGCATCCTTCAAAACTTCCCCAAAAGCCTCCTGACGTTAAATAGATTGTGAAAAACTAACCCAGAAATTTCCATAACTAAAACGCGTACACAATATATGCTTTAGTTAACCTACAACTCAGTAAGAAGTATAGACTTGCTAATTCCCAGTTACCCTGAATGTTCAGAGTTAATTACTAACGTTGCTGTTACTTGGAGCAAATGTCACAGGCAAAGGAGAAGAAGCTACCAGTTATCTACTGCAGCGCTCTGTTTGCAAGAAGACACAATCAAAGCACTATGCTTCTCTTTTACAGGAAGGGAGTAGGAAAACCTTGGTTACCAACTTATTTGTATAAAATGGTTCTTTATGAAATCTTTGTGTACAAGTTCCAAATTTCTCTCTATAAAATGTCATGGCCATCAAATATCACACTGTCATATAATTCTCCTGTATATTCTTAAAGAGACATTGTCTTCCCAATTAGGTCATGTTAGTAAACACTATCTAAGACTGGTTGAACATAAATCTGAAACATAATTCAGCATAAAATATTTAAAGTAGAATAATTTTCACTAATACCCATAATGCTCACTGTTTTTTCATGAGAGGTTTTTCAAATACCCAAACCCTTGGCATTTCAGAATAGACTCAGGAAAGAACATTACTTCTTACTCAAAAATTAGTTCCAAACTAATACAGAGGATGGAACAAGAAAGTATACATGGGAAATAAAATGTGAAACAGATGGCAGGAAGCCCTATGTGAAGAATTATACATGCATAGATGATCCAGCCAAAGAAAGTTATTCTGTTATAAACACTAGGTCCATTCAAGAGATAGTCAAGAAGGATGAAGTGAAATAATCTAACCAATAAGTGTGCATCACTGGGCAAAAAATATATTTAAAATGTACTATTTGTGATGTAATTCATATTAAGGTATTCTGGTCCCTAGCGAGAAATGAAAACAAAACATGCATTATTCATCCTCATTTGCATTCAGTAATTCCCATAAAAATGAACTGAGTAGGACATGCATTCAAAGGCTGTGTGGACTCTGATGTGTTATATGATAAAGCTTTATGGCAGAGCTATATCATTCATGGGTTTATGACAACAGTATGAAAGGATGAATGAAGGTTCAGAATATAGTGTATGCTGAGCATACAGAAAAGAATGTATTTATTAATACCCATATTATTTTTCTATCTCTGAACTGATTTATTTTTAGTGCCTCTGATGTCTAATGCATTCGGAAAACTGTAGTCAATCTCCTTTATTTTTATTTCAGTCCTCCTTGTGGCAGCCATGTATGCTTTGCATTTCATAAGCACTGAAAACAATAACATGGATTAGGATCCCCAAATTGAAATTATGAAATTTCAACAGTTTACAAAAATCAGATTTAAGGGCTAATGGAAATAGATTTATGCAACACATTTTTGACATTTCCGTTTCTCATTCTTGTCAGTATAGCGCAAAGATGACTTTCACAAAATACGAGTACCGTCAGCTTTAGCCACACGTTTTAAAAATATTAAGACAAAATTAAAATAACCTCTTCCAAGCCTTGTAATTTTGATTTTGTGTTAAAAACTATATGAAGTTGAAAAGACTGGAGAATCATTATTTTCTGAAGCACTTACTATCTGCTAGCCACTGTTCTATTGACTTCACTTATAGTAGCTCATTTAATCCTCAGAATCCTCTAGAATTGCTTACTGTTAGGTATCCCTATGTTATAGATGAGGAGGTTAAGCAAGCTTGCCACAGTAATACAGTCAAGTAGCAGAGCTGGAATCCAAATCCAGCTCAAAAATTCACTCACAGAACTGTTACACTGTTATTTTCTCTACCTAACACATCCATAAACATTCTACCTTAATTCCTAATATAATTTGGGAAGATATTGCTGACTGACAGTAAGGGAGCTATGTCTATAGTTTCTTATTGGAATATTCTTTGTCTTGGTTTAGTTTATTCACCTGTTATTCTCCATTATCTAATAACAAAGAATATCTCTTTTAAAAACATTTCCCTTACTAGACCTAAATGAGTAAAATAGATCCTGATTACCCACGAAACTATTCTCTTTAAATTTATACACAGTTGACTGACTGAATGAATGAATGTGTGTGCGAATGTGTCTGTGGTATTTATCTCTCCAACTGGAATCAACAAGAATTTCTTTGAGACAAAATAATCTAATACTTAATTCCTACACCACAACTATACTGCAAATTTATTACATTTTACAGCAGTATCTTGCAAAGTCATCTTATTGCCAGATATAATATTTAACTCTCTGACATCCAATTAATATTGTTTTCCTTTATATACATTTTTAAATTTTAAAATCTATATGCATTACACAATCAAAACATTAAATCAAAAGGTAGAATCACAATCAAAATATTAAATCAAAAGGCAGAAATTATAAATAAATAAAATTAAAAGTTCCAGATATTCCAAAGGCCATTGTTTTCCAAACTTCTTCACGATTTTTCCCATATTTATATACTCATCTGCACAGTCTATGATGTAAATGTTAATCACGTCTAAAAAATATCTTCACAGCAACACCTATTGGTGTCTGACCAAACAACTAGATACAGTAGCCTAGTCAAGCTGACACATAAAATTAACCACCACAGCTGTTCACACGTAAATTTCAAATTTTGGGAACTTTGAACTTCATAGAAAACCAATATTAGTGAAACTGCTCTTGCTATCCTAAATCATAAGCAGCATATCTTAAAGCTTCAATGATTCCATAAATCTGAGCGTATCAAACCTTGAATAATTGTGCAAAAATGCTTTCCACATAATGAACACGATTCTACTGAGGAACAACTCTACTAATGTAAAGGAAAGACATTTAAAGCTTGAATTTGATTTTAGAGACCACACAAAATACTGCAGTGTCCTACACCAAATGCCATTTCAGCAAATGGAAAGAGAGCCTTGGCATAACATCATGGTGTTTTGACGGCTTCCTTCCAACAGACCAAGGGACAGGAAAAAACGGGAAAGTCACTACTGTACCCAGAAGCAACATATTAATGTCAAATATAAATCTGATGGTACTGCATACATTACATCAGTCATCACATTCACACCTAATTTCATTATGAAATCAAGATTGGAAACTCCTGGCATCCTGGCATGTAGTTTCAGGGCACAGTCAAAGCTCATGTCACCTGAGGCACTCCAGGCAAAATTCCAGACTGCCAACAGCACTACCTAATTTGCCTATGCAGTTGCATATTTTTTCTGCAAAGATAAAGAGTGCAGTATGATATTTGCTTACATTTGCCAGATAAGTGGCTTCAAAGGGCTTGTTTTTCCAACTGTTACGCAATAAAATTCTGAGATCATCAGTTCTGTATTTGCTTTCTGATCTGAAGGAGAAATTGACCTGGGGTTGTATTTAATTTAAGTGCTTTGCCCACAGCACTTAAGGCTGACTTGTAGTATATACACTTTTCTTAAAATGCTTTCACTAGTATATTAATCCTAAATATTACCACCTAAATTCTGAAACAATCGTAATATAATATTGATTGCCATATCTTTGCTGTTTAGTGGGTTAAATGTAAAAGATTTATGATCAACCCTTCCAACAGTTATAGATTAGACAATATCAGATTGAATAACTATCCCTTCAGTGTTATACGTGCCGGCCTTTCTCACTTACACATACATTCAGTCAGCCATGGTATCACTCAACAGAATTTAGTAAGCATTACTTTGTTCTAGGCATGAGCACACAGGACATTCATGGATAAACATGTCACTCAAGGACATGAGGCTCAAGCACTTGAGGACGCAGTCACTCAAGAAGCTGACAGTCTCCTAAGGGAGAAAGAGAATTAACAAATTAAAACGGGGCACAATAAGAGCTAGCGTTGAGTACCATGGGAGTTCGGGAAACTGCAAATCTCAGTCTGACCAGGGCTCAGGCTTAACATGGAGTGCAATAAAGCTATCTGTGAAGCAGTATAAAGATTAAAAGATTTCTGAAAGGCAAATTCTAAAGCATTATTCTGTAATGATACAAATCTATATAATAAACATAGACTGTTCTTGTTTAATCTCACCATGTGATGTCATTCTGATTATAATCATTCTGATTGTAACAGATGACGTAAGTGGGGCTCAAAGACATTTATCCAGCCAACTTTTCAGAGTACTGTGGTAGATGGAATAATTGCTCCCCAAAGATATCCACATCCTAATCTGTGGAACTGGTGAATATGTCACCTCACAGGGCAAAAGGGAATTTGCAGATGTGATTCAGTTAAAGGGTTTAAATGCGGAGATTATTCTAGACTATCTCACTAAATCCAATGAGAGGGAAGCGGGAATGACAGATTCAGAGAAGGAGATGTGACAACAGAAGAAGAGTTTGTAGGGAGAGGCCCCAAGGCGAGAAATGTGGGCTTCTAGAAGCTGGAAGAGCAAGGAAATGGATTCTCCCCTAGAACCTCCAGAAGGAACACAGCCCTGCAGAATCTTGGCCTCTAGACTGTCAAATAATAAATGAGTGTTGTTTTAAGCCACTAATGTGCTTGGCATTAGTATAAGTGCTTTGCATGAGTGAAATCATCTCAGCCTCACTTACCATGAGTCAGGAAGTGCTAAGGGATTTATGTTATATTTAATCCTCACAACAATCCTTATAATGTAGGTACTAGCTTTATTCCCATTTTACAAATGTGGAACCCAAGGCACAAAGAGTTAAAGTAACTTGCCTAAGGTCATACGGATAACAGAACTTCATCCTGAACTCAAGCAATCTAAGCTGTCTCTTGATTTGAAATAAGTTTTTTTCCATATTCACACACTTAGTTAAAATCAAAAACAGTGTCTTAATCTGTGTTTCCCAAAAAAGGTAGAGCCTGATAAAAAGGTTTGTGTGGAGGTAGTTTATATTAGGTATAGATCTTAAGAAGTAGGAATAGGGGACTTGTAATAGTGAGGGAGGGAAGGAGGGGAAGCCAGTTCAGGGATACCTTACAAGCTGGTCTCACTGATAACAACTAGAGTTTCATCCCACTTGGTACCGTCTGAGAAGTGTGAAGAATGCATCTCAGAATTGTCCACTCAAGGGACAACAGAAGCAAACATTATCCACCAGCTCACATTCCCCACTGATCAAAGGTTCCCCACTCAGTTTTAACTTCTCACACTTTCAGGGCTTCACATCCACCAGAATAGCTGAGTGGGTCCCATATCTCCCACATGGAGGCAGCTGAGAAGTTGCAGGGTGACAGATACTCAATGAGGTTCCGTCAGGTTACACCTGCCCCAGCTGGTTGCTATAGCAACCACTGGAGGAAAAAAATGTAGGCTGAAAGAATCTAACTTTGGGCAAAGAGAAATCTGACACAGGCTAGTCTTTTGACTCTAAATTCCAGATTCTTTCCATAGTATCATCATGCATCTCCTCAAGTAATCACTTATTTTTGCAGTGATACAATCTGATGTTTTGAAAGATTAGGTTTCTGTGAGAATAGTTGACCGGTAAAATGTATTCTTAACCATATAGCCCATGAAAGGTGGGTTATGCCGTTTTATATGGATTACTTTTGCCTCACTAAACATCAGTTAAATTCCTGGAAGACCGATATAATAACATATACCACTTGTTTTTTCCACAATATCCGGTTCAACAATGGACTCAATGTAGAAACTCCAAAAATATCTAATTAATGTTTATTTGAATTTCAACCTCTCAGATATTAGTTTTATTACTAATTACTGCAGGAATTTAAATAGCCCCACTAAGGATTTTTATAAAATACTTTATTCATGTTTTCATGCTCCTTTAAAATCTGCTTCCTTTCTTTTTCTAATTTTAATAGTTTAGTGTTTTTCATCCAAATATAGCACATAATTTGCCTTCTGTCACTAGACAATAGAATCACCAAGGACCAAGCCTGGAAAGCCTGAAAATGTTTCTTTCCAGTTGAATCACAATCCAAATTGAACAAAATAAAGCTTCAAAAAATTCCTGAGCATAATTCTATTTTTATATATTTGTCATTTTTATAGAGAACTTTTCTTCTCAATTGGACGAAATGTACACTACAGCAGATCATCCAGATAATGAGAGCATTAGAATGTAGGAAAATATGGTCATGTCTATCAGTTATTAATGTGATTCAATCATACAGGTATAATGGGAACTAGTCGGTTGTGGCACATTATTATGTAATATATCTGGCTGGTAAATGAAAGACAGCCAAGTGTTTTGTACATTACCATCAAAGGAACATCGCTTAGGATATAGCACTTTTTTTATTTTAACACTCTTTGTTTGTCTCACTTTCGGGACAAAAATATTCCCACGAAGAAATATGCACACTAACATAAAGAAATTCAGAAAGTAAACTTTGTTTGTTAGAAATATTCAAATTTGCTTGAGATTTTTCAATCTCTTCTTGGTTATTCCACCTATCCGAACAGTGTTTGTTTTAGGATAAAGTAAAGCAAAAACATACTACCGAGAATCACTGTCATTTGTGCCCACAAAAGTTAAAATGAAATCATATACCAAAAATTCTTATCATGTGGAAGACTAATCTGCATAATTGGCTAAAGTTACTTTAAAAATTTATTCTTGAGTATGATTTCATTTAGTGAGTAGTTGCATAGAAATAATTTTCTATACATGTATATCATACACATGAATTATTTCTTATTTTCATTACTTTAAAATCATTTAAAGTTATTGATACAAAAGATATTCTCCTTATCTGCATTTAATAGAAATGGTTTTTAGAACATAACTGCATAAAAGCATTAAAAATTAAAGTTCATTAAGTTTTTGAAGTAATTAATACTTGGTTAGGATAAGCCACATACTCAGGATTTTGGAGGCTGGAGGATTTTGTGAGGCTCATTAATCATGTTCAAGAACACCTTGAAAAAAACATCTTATGCCAATGAAAAGCACTATTCAACTATGGTAATAAATCATCAATTCACAAGGAAATGTAGGGCCTCAGTTTTTACCGGCTCATCAGAAAGACCAGCATACCATAAACACATAAACTCGGTATTTGGTGTCACTGTTTTTAAAATATCGGGAAAGGACCAAAAAAATCCTGTCTTCCAAATAAAACTAAGTTTCCAAATTTTTAAAATCATACACTCACAAGCTTCTTAAGAGCAAGCATGGACCTTTAAGGAGGGCTGTTTGGAGGCCTGACGCAATTGTGCAAATGGCAAAGGCCAGAAATTTAAAACCTATTTTTCAAAGTCAACAACCCAGGCTTTGAAGAGCAATATTTTTTAGAACTAAACAAATATTTTCCATGCTTCATTAGAAGAAAAGAGGCTATCACATTGCAGCTGCAAGTTGTAATTTTACAGTAAGAAGTTTTTTATGCATACTGATGTTATGTTTCTTCCTCCACCTAAGTTCCCATATTTTCAGTGTTCCTACACTAGGATTTCAGAAAATGGCCTCCAATTTCTGAACACACCAATGAGCGTGTACTAGAGAATAAGACTCTGCAGACTTCCTGCAATGCCAGGAACACCACAGAAAATGTGTGAAACACAACATACAGCAACTTATCCTGTACTGGCCCATCTCTGGCTGGTTGAAATTATAACATGTAATTTATCTTGCAGGAATATTTTTTCTACCATCTGTGTCAAATAATTCAATTGTCTAACAGCACTAAAAGGTATGCAAGTAATATCAGGAATGATATTAGACTCTGAAGAACCTGAGGTCTGCCGTATTGGGGAAGTAGACCAACAGAGAAGATCAAAACCCAAAGAAATGTAAAACAGAAACCTTCTTACAACATAAAGACTTAGCCATCCAACATCTCATCCAATAATTAAAATAAACAAAGTATCCATTTATCATGTTACAGTGTCTGGAATTCTCAGTGGAATAGTTTCTGACAGTGTTCTGAGAAATTTCCTTTGTTCACTCACACGAAATAATCTCAAACCAGATGTAGGACGGTCAGCCAGGTTTAGATGGAAGAAGACTTGTATTCTCATTAACCTGTTAGGTCAGTAATGCCATGTAGAACCATTTGGTTTAAGGGAATAAAGGGATATGCTCCTCCAGTTTCAAGAATTCTCTAGTACATATTACTTGTTCTTCTTACAACTTCTTTTCATTCAATACAGATATACTTTCATCATATGCTTCCTTCTAGAATCTACCAGAGTGTTCTTTGTTTTTCAGACTTTCTATTATAATTATATGTGTGCACTCGGCTGAGTGGTATGCTAAAATCCTAGGAGAAAAAAAGGTAGCGAAAAGGAAAGAAAACAGAGGACAAGGCCGGGGGTAGGAGGTAAACTCTGCTTCAATGCCAACCTCTGTGAGCTATGCCAACAGCTCAAATCATAATGTCCCAAACAGTGCTGTAAGCTAAGCTGGAACTGGCGCCTTCACTAGCTAAGGGACCCAGTAGCAAAAATCAATAAGCTTCATTTGTTAACCTCCTTTCCCTTGCATGAGGGTAGCGCAGGCTTTCACATTGATTACACTCAAGATGGGAAAGAAATAGAATGGCTGGCTGTGTCTCAGGAAATGGGGGGCAAAAGCCCAAACCTGCAATGGTCCCTGTGATAAGGATCTGATTTTAAAGGATTAAGTCCATGGTGTGTCTATGAAGTGTGCTCAAGATGAAGACTGGAGATTAAAGACCTAATTTTAGATGAAGGGTCTGAAATTTTGGTTAGGCCCAAAGAATAAACAAGGTCCAGCACCTGGAGCGAGAGCCCCTAAGGCCATTGTACGCCCAGAGAATTTTGTGGAAGGTGTCGTTCTAAAGGCAAGGAACTATTCAGATCAAATTTGAAGTTGATTTCTTACTGGGAAATAAAGAAAAAGTGAAGAAGGGCCAAAAGCAGGTTTGTGAGGTTTCTCTTGAGGTTTATGACATTCAGAGCCCCAAACTTGCACAGGCATCTTCTAAAACTCTAGGAGGGAGCTGAGCAGTGTGTTCATAAGTTTCTGAAAATTTTGCCAATGAAGATAAAATTATTCTGATATCAAGAAGAAATTTAGAAAGACATGTAGGCTAGGAATATCCAAATAAGTCAAGTAAGAAAATAAATGCTCCTGATTTGGTCCTATATGAAGGATACTTTTTTAATCATCTCTAAATTTATTTAAAAACTGAGAGAACTTAGATTAAAAGATTAATGGAATATTAAAAAAGCAAAAAGATTGATGATTAACACAATTGAGTGTAAAATAAAGTATTTTGACATAGAGGGTAGAATTACAAAAACAATTTAGATCATATCCAAAACAATAGTTTATTAAGAGGATGAAATAAATTTTAAATAGGAGTAAGAAATAAGTTCTTGGTTTGAGCGATAATTTCAACTAATGAAGAGACAAGAATCAAATGAAAACAAAAAAAAACAGTTTTTTACTGATTTTATGCAAAATGATAACATTCAGATAATGTAAAACTCTGTAATGATGTCATCAATGACAAACTGGTTCCTGAAGATTATGAAATCAAAGAGGATTTAAGATTAGATGCCACACCAAAAAAAGTGGTTATACTCTGAGAAAGCTTATACATAAAACTCAATGGAGGTTTTCTTCCATTTGATAGCAATCTGAAAAATTGTCAAAAGATTACCAATAATGAGTTGTAAAGATGAAAGAGACTTTCCTAACAATAATATAATATATATACATACAGATATATATATATGATCAACCATGCTAGAGGAAAGATCGAATTACACTTCTGTTTTCCTCTTTGAAAAATATTATAAAATTGTTTTCATATGCAAAAATGATTAGTGTATGCAAGCAAAAAACGTGAAAAAACTGTATTATAGAGATATGAATAGGCAGTTAATTAAAATATATTTATGAATTTTGTGATTATTGTACTACTTGTCAGTTTTCTCACGTTAGTAATTTTTGTGATTTTTTAAAAATTCTAAATAATCTCTTTAAACCTAATTCTTTATTTGTAATTTGATATTCCTTTTCTTAGAGATAATTCCCTAACTTGTGTAAGTTTCAGGCTGTACAGATCCTGAAACCATTCCTATCTTGAAATCAAACATCCATTAGCAACTTGGAAGGAACAGAAAATGGCATGGCCACCAGGAGGAAGCAGCCAGCAAAGGGCACAAGAGTTACCAGGCTTAACCAATGACTGATGCTTAGGATCATGGTAAGCTGCAGTATGGCTCAGGAACTAGAATGCCTTCTTGGTTGTCAGACTGGCCCTTAACTGGGGGAGAGAATGCAGAATTCCGTTGTATAAAAAGGTGCTAAGGTCATCCTAGGCAAAAGATGTCCCATTTTCAGATTAGGAAGATTAATTCCAAACCCCACCAGATGGCTCCAGATGAGACTCTTAGTTCTGTAGAAGCCGTCTTCGTATCAACAGGATTATGAGTAGCAGTTGATTGGTTAGTAAGAAAAAATAAAATATGGTCGTGATGCATAAAGATGAGACACTTTTTCAACACTTCATTTGAACTTAAAATGTCTCAGCGTACAGGTCTTGACCAGTTGTTTGACGTAGGGTCAAAGGATTGCCTCCGAGTATAAGTCACTGATTGGTATACCACATGTTTTTTAAAAAACATACCCATAACACTGAGTTTATAACTGTCAATTTCATTTTCTAAGTAAAATTAAAACTCAAAGATTCTTATAAAGTAATTTGCTTGTAGACTCCTATATTTCTATGACATTTTCCAACCATTTATGTTAGTGTATTCCATATGAAATTGTCCATTTTTAAACATTTATGGTCTATAAAAATGGTCAATTCACAAAGTTCATTTGTGACCTACAAAAACAGCAATTTTTATATACTTTGCATCTAATTTGATTTTTAACGACTGAATTTTTGAATCTTTAAAACACAATCAATTTACTTTCCATAGAAAAAAGTATGTCTTTCTGAATGTATCTTACATAGATTTAAATAATGCTTAACTAAACAAATATATTAGTGATAAGTAAAACCTCTATAAACCAGATTAATGGAGTCTGTAATATGCTGCTCAGATCCCCCATTAGGACTAAAGGATTTATTCCCCCAGTTGCTGGGAGTTGCTGGCCTCAACTGCCAAGCTCTCCTTGGGAATTACCTCTGCCGAAGAGAAAGTCACTTCCTGTGGCAGCTCATAGTCAATGACTGGTCAGCATGAGGGGAATAAGGTCCAGCCCCTTGGCCTCCCACTTGATACATCTCTAAATGGCCATCTCTGATTCAGAGATTTTTGTAGAGATGGATCAAACTTTTTCTTTTCTTTCTTTCTTTTTTTTTTTTCTTGGTGAGGAAGATTGGCATGGAGCTAACATCTGTTGCCAATCTTCCTTCTTTTTTTTTCTCCCCAAAGCCCCAGTACATAGTTGTACATCCTAGTTGTAAGTCACTCTAGTTCTTCTACATGGGATGCCACCTCAGCATGGCTTGATGAACTGTACTAGGTCTGTACCCAGGGAACTCCCAGCCATGGAAGCAGAGCACACGAACTTAACCACCTGGCCATGGGGCCAGCCCCAGACCCAGACTTTTTGAGACTGTGTTGCAGCCCAACTTCTCCTCTGCCTAAGCTTGTTTCTTTCCCTCACCTTCTCAGGTATTGATTCAAGAGTACTTCTTGTATAAATTCTAGTAGGTCAATCTCCATCTCTGCTTTCCAGAGAACTTAACTGTGAATAAAATAGCTGATTCTTTATTGTAAGTATAAAACTTAGAAATTTATAGGAGCAAAGGTGCATGAGAACATCACAGAGGAGCCAGCTTGCAGGAGCCTTGCAAGTGCTGTAGGCTATAATCAGTATGTTTTACAGAGAACATTAATGAGATGACAGGTCGGTTAAGAGGTCAGCAAAGAGATCTACTACACTCTGCCAAGCTTGATCAAGATTGTCTCCAGTACCGGAGGAGAAGGAACTTGAATGGCAAATGTTTTCTACTTATAGTTCATCCTGGGTAGAGACGACAGAAACTGGCAATTTCATATGAACACAAAGGTCAGATCATGGAATCAATTAAACTGACTCCCTCAGTAAGTGAGTCGGATAATCCACACAGTAATCTAATTCACCTTTGAGGTGTGTCCATTATGTGAGCAGGAAACTCCCAAGTGGCCCAAGGACAGCCCATCTCATTCTGATGGGAATCTCACCATAAACTGTGTGAGCAAAGAACAGATTTATTATTTTATTTTTTATTATTATTATTATTTTTAATTATTATTTTATTATTTATTATTCAGATTTATTACATCCTTGACTCTTTTATTTTCCACAGTCCTTCTCCTTATAAGTAAGGAATTGAAAAGATAAGACATATATTACAGTGGAAAACAACTGTGATTCAAAAAACTGAGGAAGTTCAAGCCATTTATATTCAAGAAGAAATGTACATAATTTTCATGAGTAATCCATTTAATTACGTATGTACTAAGTCCTCTTCGAAAGAAGAAATCAGGGTTAAGGCACAGTTTTGTGATTTCCGCATAGTTCTAGTTCCACAGTCTTTGAAGAAATAGCATAACAATCCCAAAAGAATATTTCGGCTGTCTACTTGAGTGGGAGACAAAAACATATCTCACAGCTGAAACCTCGTCTTACGACTGACGTTGTGGAATGAACAAATCAGTTCAATATACATTTTACTATAGGATCAAAGTTGGAAGTCACTGGCAACCCAATTCTCAAATCAGTCTTTTCTATTTTTGGCAGCACATAGCTACATCTCTTGAGTGCATCTCTTCAGGTGTAAGCACATCATAATCTAGAAATATGTCTGAATATCTATTCTCTTCTCTAAGTTGAAAATAAACGCCAGAAACCAAATGAATATCCCCACAGCGTTACATCATATCTTGACTTTGGCGCAGACTGAAGGCATTACCATCGTTCTCTGTGTCTATCAAATTAAAGCAAGAGTCCTAAGGAAACCAGATAATCACCACGTATCTTCATTTAGTTGAACAAGACAGCCTACAGAAGCAAACTAAGGAGACGCATAAGGACTAGCATGCATTTTGGAAAGAAATTCCCAGAGGGTTCAGCTAATTCCTGCTTTAAAACAACTGCCTATATTCAGATGCCAATGGAAAGATGAAACCAGTGGCTATGGCCATCTTATTTAGCACCAGACAATGTGTTTGCGGTGGCTACACGTGCAGCAGGGCACCAAGCATCCCACCTAGCTTTCTGTAGAAGTTGATGGTTTGAGGGAATGCAGCTGCTTCCAGGGGAAAAAACTGCAGATTAAAATTTCAGAATGTTTTTCCTTTGGGTTATTTTGTACTTGTGAATGGGAAGCTCACGCTCTTATGCTTTCTTTCTACACACTCACACACATACACACACACACACACACGTATACACACTTCATACTCATGCAATCATTACCAAAACATAATGACTGTGGTTTCTGAAAGTCAG
Organism: Equus quagga; assembly: GCF_021613505.1. Classification (NCBI taxonomy): domain Eukaryota; kingdom Metazoa; phylum Chordata; class Mammalia; order Perissodactyla; family Equidae; genus Equus; species Equus quagga. Next base: position 19,077,885 of record NC_060269.1, read on the forward strand.
ATGTTGTCTTGACCCGTGATTACTTCAGATGACTAAAATAAATTCAGACAAACACTTTACACTATAAAAGGAAAAAAAAAGATTTTAATGTGTTTCTCCACCATGCACAAGCAAAGGGTATGCATGGAATATGCACAGGTCAGGGGAGAATGTTTTCCACATAGTAGCTTTTAATTCCCACTTAAGTTCAAAATAAGAATGAGACTTTCTTATGTAGAAAAGTGGGAGAAGGACATCTGAAGCAGATGGAACAGGGAATGCAATTCATAGAAATACAAAAGAGCTAATGGACAATTAGGGAACAGCACATCAGCACTCCCAAAGGCTATGGCTCTGATGCAGTGGACACACTCATAGTCCACAACATAGGTGCCCCTGCCTTTGGCATGTACCCCTGGAAATGCCCAGGCTAACTTTCCACCAAGGCCAATCTATCATGTATAGCAGCTCAAATCTGATGCGGAACCCCAAAGACACATTCGCAGAGGGAAGTTTAAAGTAACATACATCAAGCATTCTAAATTAATAAGAAATATAGGCTGAAACAAACTGGAACGTATTTTGTGTTTTCCAATTTGCAATTCTGCAACAAAACCCTGCTTTGTCATAGCCTGATGTCTTTCTGCAACCTGTTCCCCTGGGGAGGTGTTCCTTTCCATGCTCCTACCCAGACAGGTCCTTGTGTGCCTAGCTCAAAAGCTTACCTGCTCTGTAAAACCTTTCTCCACTGCTACTCTTTAATCTTCAAGCAAGCTAGACATATCATTTTGTACGTTTAGTGTAATTTGTAATAATGGTCTTCGATTTTCCCTCGTCCAGCCCTTTCTTTCCCGCCCACTCTGGACCATGAGATCTTAAAGGGCAGAGAGTGAGATTTACTCTTTTTCCAATCCTGGTAGGTGGTACAGAACCTGACTGACAGTAGGTTCCCACTAGATGTAGGACAGGTGAGTGTTTTCTAGACTCATGCCCGCTGTTCTTGATTTCTTTTATTTCAATTTAGGAAAACAGGTATCTTGCTTGGTAATGATGATGATACTTGCTGACATGTAGCACCTCACACTCTGCTCCAACAAAGGTTGATTTATAAAAGACTGGGCTTGACTGTCTAGTGCCCAGCTGGCAGAGCCTCTGAAATTTCCCCACAAGGAGTGCCCCTGGAAGCACATTTGTGCTCTGTGGACATAGAGTCAGATTTGGCTCTCACCTCTAATTCTTACCATCCTTCTGGAAGACAGAAGGGATTTGTGGACTTAATTTCACCATATATTACTTCAGAAAATATATTTATAGTCTAAACGATCCCTATAATCTCCTCAAAGGGGCATACAAACCCACACACACACGGAGGAAAAAACTCTTTGTCCTGTATTTAAAGAGCAAACTACTTCAACAGTAATCCTGCCCCAGAACACAAGTTTGGCACCATAAATAAGCATCTGAGTGAGAAAGAGCCTTTTCCTTCTCTGTTAGGAAATCTGTCCCTACAGCGTGAAGAGAAATAAGTTCAGGGATGGTTTCCTTTATGTTATATACTTCCTGGCACTTCTATATGTTCCTTTCTTTAGCTTTATAATACCTATATAATTTCACCTTCATTCATTCATGCCATAATTTAACTTTAACAAAAAACTAATAGAAAGAAATGGTGACTAAAAGGAATTCTATAAATAAGTCACCGGGAAGTAATGTACAGTATGGTGACTATAGTCAGTAATACTGTATTGCATATTTTAAAGTTGTTAAGAGAGTAGATTTTAAAGTTCTCATCACAAGAAAAGAACATTTTTTGTAACTCTCATGGTGATGAAAATTAGTCTGATAGTGGTGATAATTTCTCAATGTATACAAATATAGAATCATTATGTTGTACATCTGAAACTGATATAATGTTATATGTCGACTATATTTCAAAAAAAAAGAAATTCTAACCAAACTCCCTGACCTACTGGCCTTTATTTATATTTCCACTAGCACCACATTCACACTAATTTGACAAATTTCCAGCAATCTTCTGTTTAAACTTTAACTACAATACCCTACTATGCTTACTTAGAGTCAACTTCTCTATCCAACCCAAATTCATCCCTGAGTTTTGCGCGGTGAGTATTAAGATCTCAGATAACAAGCTTGTCAGAAACATTCTCAGAGTCTCTGGTCCCTGAGTTTGGACAGTGAGGGACACTGTACACAAGAAAGGGTGAGCGTGCAGAGAAAACCCAATGGCAGTGGAAAAGGCAGGACAGAATAGTGCTTAAGAGTACAGACTCCAGAGCCACTGTGCCAAGGTCCAAATTCTATAACTGTAGGCAAGTTACTTATTCAGTTTCCTTATCTATAAAATGGTGATAACAATACTACTTACTTCGTAGGGTTATTGCAAGGATTAAATAAGAGTATACATATTTAAAATATTTAGACTGCTACTGGACACAAGGTAAGCTCTAAGTATTTGCTGTTATCAATATTATTTTTACCAATGGTATATCCCATCAAAAAATATGTGAATAAGTATCAGTCCTCTGAGTTAAAAATTATTTTAACTGAAATGCATTGATTGACCATTCTGTGATCAATGGCATCACTGAAGAGTCAACTAATCAAAAACAGGCCATGTAGTTTGCTTTATCTTTAGGGCAAGGTGCCATGAGTTTTAAAGCTAGAAGAAAAATAATCATGGATAGATGGATATCTCAAATAAACTTATCCTTCTCAGTTTCATAATTCTTAAACTGCAATTAGTCCCTCTAACAATCACAGATTATACATCTGCTATTATATCAAGAGCTATGAATAAAGAGCAATGCAGTAAAATACATGGTCACTTTCCTCAACAAATTTTGATGAGAGAAAACCCAGCTCATATGAAGAAACTGGTAATTAAGTGATAAACACTAACTCTAAATGCAATGGGAATTCTGAAAGAAAGAATGATCAGTCTGGAAGGAAAGACTCTAAGGACAATGGAAGGAGGCCCGGGTTATGCTTTGAAAGGTAGAGAAAGTTTAAATAAGAAAGGAAGAGGGAGCAGGCCTCCCAGGCAGACAGCTTGGGCAATAAGTAAACACTCACACACATATATTCTTATTGGCTAGGAATGAGTGACAAAGTTAAAGTGACATTGAGGGGACTGGTGGTGTGAGTGTACACCCAGACCCTATGATTGAGGTTAGATTTTATGTTCCTCATGTTTCCCTTCAAAATGTAAATGTGTTTCTCACTTTATATGAAAGGGAATGAGATGCTTTGATAGATGACACTCTTAAAGACATGTCAAGGCTTCATGGAACAACCTCAAATACCATCCAGTTCTCTTGATATCTTGTGCCCTGGTTTCTTTTCTCCCTTCATGTTCAATTACTATGGACATTTGCATGAAAAGGGGATCTTTGTTTCTCAGAGTTCATCTGCTCCAGTAGCCATTTACTCTTCACTTCATTGTCACTCATCTTCTCAGCAAAGAGAGGGTGAGGACTCAAAGTAGAGAATAGGGGCAGGAACAGACATACTCCCAAGGACCAGAGACTGTTGTCATGTAAATCAGCTCAGAAATAAAAGGGAAGAGAAGTACAGAGAATGGGTTTTAGAAGCAACTAAATAAAATGGTTTCCATGGGGGCAACAGTGGCTCTTTAATATTTATCAGTGTCACTGAGTCCTTTTTGCAACAGTAATTCATCATCATAAAGCCTATTTCCACATAGCTTCTTGGGTATTGCATCATAGTGAGGGTACTCTCTTAAAAGAAGCCACTACTAATGTCTGTGCTGGTTTCAAAATGCTAGATTCATGCTAGTGGAGAAGATGAGCAAAACAAAAGAGAATAGATGCAAACAGAAACATCATATTTTTCACAAGGAAAACTTACTTTGAGCTGTGGATCATAATATGGACTTTCAATCTTTAAAACAGAAAGTTACTATCACACTAATCCTATATGTCATGGATTTATGGGAAATCATACGAGTATGGACAAAATGGCAAACAATGAAATTTGATGCATTTCACCAAAATTCTCTTTGCATAACATGAATTTCATTATACTGAAATGTGCAGCAAGGAAACATGCACAACAGACTGTGAGAAAACATTCGCTATCTGTTTTCAAAGTGTTTAATGTGTTATGGTTAAGAAAAAAGAGTCTTAAAACGTTGCTGTCAGCAGCTCCTCGTTTGACTGACAGATTCCTTAGCAAAGGCTAACGGGGTGAGTAACCCTGGAAGCAGTTCATGCATGCATGCAGCATCAGTTTTAAGTGAGCTCTGGGTAAATTTCACCGGATGAACTCCTTCTAATGGTAAACAACTTCACCATTGTATAGTAAAAGAACCACTATGGAAACCTAAGAACTATTGATGGGACAAAGGAAGCTGAGAGGACAAGAGTAAGCGCTTGAAAGTTATATAAGGCAACCTTTGCTTCAGAAATCAGTTCAACTTCTCTCTGAGTAGAAGAATCTAGACAAGATGGAAAACAAAGGCCATTATCTTACCTTTTGAGTCAGTGAGAGAACGAGAAGAAGAAACTGAAAGCCAAGAAAAGTTTGTTTCCTGTTGTTTTGGTTCCCTCCTCCCCCGCCCACCATTGTATAGAATTGCAGTGTCTGATGGCATTCATTAGGGAGATGTAACTTGAAATGGGTGTGCCCCAACCTGCCACATCCCAGAGTCACCTTGAAGACAAAGAACAGTCAAATCTGCAGGGAGCCCTTACTGGACTCTCTCTCAACTACTGTAAATTTATGCTGAGAGCCTCATAATTAGAGAACGGTAATTTTTAAAAAGTAGAGCAATGCCAGATTCATTTGGAACCTAGAATAATTTGTTTCTGTATCATCTTGCTTTATATAAGGTCTTCCATCATTTATTTAGACCTCATAATCAAAAGACAATTGTATTTTTTGCCTCAAATCCAAAAGAACTGAAACTGAATGCATTATTTTCTTTCAACAAATTTGTGTCTCTCCCATGTTCTCTTGCTGAAGAATTGTTACCTTCATCTGCCCGGGTACCCAGACCAGAAATCCTGGGAGTCATCCCTGAGTGTTCCCTCATACCCAATCAGTTACTAGTTCTTATTCATTCTACTGCTTTAGAATCTCTTTCATAATTAGCCCCCCTGCTTCTGCCCTAGTTAAGGTCTTTATAGCTCATCTACACTATTGAAGTAATGCACTAACTTTCCTTTCCTCCCCCAGATTTCCTCCTATTTAATAATCGTGCACACAGCTACCAAGGTACTCATTTGAAAATTCCCACAGTTGCTTCTCCCTACCTTTAGTACAAAATGCAAAATCATCCTGATTTGGTCTTTATCTGACAGTCCATGCTCATATCTTACTCACATAGAGCTTCTCTGCAACAGCCATGCTAATCTACTACTTGTTCCCTGAACGTGGCTTGCTCTCTCTTGTCTCTTCGTACTTGCACAATTGGTCCCTTGTCCTCTCCTTGGCCCACCCTATGTGCCCTTCAAGTCAGGTGAAGCACGTTCTCTTCTATGATTTCTTTCCTGATGCAGAGTCAGGACTCTCTCTTTCATCATCTCATAATATCTTTGTGTCTGGCCCTTCACACAGCTAAAAACAGAAACTTACTAAGGCTACAAACAAATGGGCATTTATTTTAGGGGTTGGAGTATAAATGAGGGAGCAAGACCCCAGAGGAATGCTAGAATACTCCCCCAGCCAAGCCTCAAGGAGATGGAGCATGGTTCAGGAAATAGAACAGCATCCAAGACCCGGGGAAGTTCTCCTGCCTTATCTCATCATCCTCAGAAGCAAGAATATGTTAAGCCTTTTCTCCTGCCCTGTCATTAGTATACCACAGTATCTTCCAGCTTCTGTTCCCATTATCAACTGCCTGACTTTCTCTATAATATTGAGTTCAAACTATTTGGAAGAGGATCAAAGCAATTAGGCACCATGATCACTACTGAGGTATTCTTTTCTACCACCCTGATACTGTCCAGCTTGCAGATGTGCCATGTAGGGGCAGGTCAAGTGAGCTGTGGCCAGAGTGGCAAGTCCACTGGGCAGCAGTATGGTGATCCATGGTGAAGAAATCTCAAAAAGGAGCTGTGGAGTGTCCGCATTCTCAGACTTCTCACATCCAATATAACCTTGTCTATAACTTACAAGGAACTTATCACATTGTCATACTTACTTGCTTGATTGCATGACTATCTTCCAAAAAGACTGTGAGCTCTTTATGAAAACTTTTATCCCCTGAGCTCCAAATCCACTGTAAGAATATAGTAGGTATGCAATAAATATTTGCTGAATAAATGAATGAGTTAAGGGTAGACACACATGGGTTTGATAATTTTATTTTGGCATCAAAAAGTTATTTTATTAACAAAGTTCTTATAAGTATCTTGTTTTTATATCCCTTTTACCTGAAGCATGTTATCCAAATCTTTACTCTAAGTCTCCTGGAGAATTACTGAGTGGAAATTCCCTCAAATCATAGCACCAAAACCTCCCACCAAAAACAGCAGCTCTGGTATGCCTGGAAGATCACGAAATCGTAGCATATCAGGGCTGGAAGGGATCTGAGAACCATGTTCTCGACCCCCTGCCCATTAGGATACATACAACAGCTGCTCTTCACATGAGTTACACACTTCTCCATAGGCAAAGGGGACCACGTGATGAGCTCTGTTCAGTTGTATGCACAATGCAAGTCCACTTCTTTCTTTCCCATGGATCCATTCCTCAGTTGAGACACTTGATAACATGTTGAGATAAGGAAACCTAAGCCTTTAGAAGATAAATTGCTTGTTCAAGGTCACACAGTTCTAATGGCAAAGCCTGATTCCAGGCCTCCTCATCAGTGCAATGTTCTTTTCTAGTTCTCTGTTTAGCATTCCTCAGTCCCAAAGGTCCAAACTAATATTTTAACCTCAATGTTCACCTTAACCATTTGCTACCAGAGGCAAGAGTGAACATAAGTCCATATAAATAGAGAATTCAGCGAAATGTATTTAAGAGAAAATACCCATTTGCATATAATGTACAGGTAAGGACAAGAGCAGAGACACAGGGAAAACTGTAACTCTAAGAAATTCTTCTGTAATTCAATGAATTGGTCGTTTAGTAAATTGACTTTTGGCATATTGGCTTTTAGCATATTCACCTACAACGAATTCTTAAGTACATAGCTGTACAAACACACATAGTTGTGGGCTGACTCAGAAGTCTCATGTAAGCCATTATATATGAAGAGTCACATAAAATAGCATGATATAAAGTACAATAATAGTTCTTTCCCAAACTGGTTAATGTTCAGTTGTTTTGTAATTTAAAAAATATCAGATACTCAATTGATTTAAGCCCATTGTTTTCCAGGCTTTTAAGTTACAAATTAGCAAGTTTCTGCTATACTGTTCATACATTTAGCATATCTGTGGTAATTGAGAACAGAATTTGGAGGCTTACTAATAGCAAGCACATGAAAGGGAAGATGAAATGCTGATTACGTTCATGGATTAAAACAAGAATCTGTGGTGTGCGAAGTGTTTGGTATTTAAACTAAGACTTGATGAAGATCAACATCAAAAGAAAATTTAAATTAATTACTATGGATAATATGTTTGCAGATCCAGAGTAGGAGAACAAGGAAATGCAACTGAGAAGTAAAAATGACCAAAATATTGGCCTACACTCCATTTAAAATGCATACTGCATTTTCCCCTAATCTTACAGTTATTGCTTTCTTAAATTGCCAAGCTAATAGCCACATTTACACTACTTTTCACTACATGAGTTCACATATATGTTAATTATAAATATACATAAATGCAAAGAAAATAAATCAAGAAAAAAGGAAAAAGAAATCCCAGTCTCTTTCCCATTTACTCTTACTTACAAAATTTTGGGAAATGCAGTCGTATCCAAACCTCCCTCGTTTCTCCAGCAAAATACAGCAATAGGGAGCAGAGAAGGGGATTCAGTGAAAACCAACCTGGGCATTTTCACTATTTCCACTTCATTCTTTCACATCAGACTATCACTCTCAAAACTCTTTGCTTTTTGATTGTTGTTGCTATTATTGTCCTTTCCCTTCAAAATGGTCATTTCTAAGACCCAGCTCCTATTTTTCTGCTCTCCAACCCACTGACTTATTTATCTCTCAAGAGAATCCAGAGGAATTCCTTCATACCAGGAAACACTAGGCCTCACCCACACTCCTCCCCAAGCTAAAGGTGGGATTTTCTCGAACTTGTCCTGGGACTGTCATATGATTTCTGGACCCTGCATCTGACTTCTCAGAAGGAGCCACTTACCCTCTATCCCCCAAGATGAAATGACCCACAAACTATGCCAAGGGTTTCTAGATAAAATGTAGGTTTCCATTAAATCTGAATTTCAGATAAATAATGAAGACTCTTTAATATAGGTTTGTTCCATACAATGTTTAGTACATACTTACATATTTTTTAAATACCCGTTATCTGTAATTTAAATTTAACTGAGAAACCTGTATTTTTATTTGGTAAACCCAGCAATCCTGACTTGTAGCCCTCTCTGCTTTTGAAAGCTTCTATTTCATCTCCTCCTCTAGGTTTTCCTCACTCTTGAGCCCTATGTTCCTTATTGCTTTCTATTTCTTTGGAGGGATTTCCTATGGCAGACACAAATGTATATGCATGAGGAAATATGAGCATACACATGTAGTCAGAAAAGTTTGATTTCAATAACCCCAGTAACATATGGCTGAAGGATAAGGCCACTGCCAAGATTCCCTCAAGGATTTTCTGATAATTTTCCATGTCATCCAAAAGAAATTCTTCCAAAATGGTCTTTCATTCTCTAATTTATGCCACCACAGCTCTTGAGAAGATAGTGCTAGGGAGAAGGCCTTCTTCTCTGAATTGGTAGCCAGATCCAAACATACGTTGTCAACTAGTAAATAGAAAATTATAAATAGAAATTGCCCAGATTTCGACTTGGTATAGAAAAGTCCCAAACTAAATACTCTATTATAACATTTTAACCTTCTAAAACTGTCCACAGTTTGTCAACACTCTAAGTGTAGGAAAGAAGAAAAGCCAGTAACTCCTGTCTCTCTCAATCATCTTTATTTTTCACTTTTGCTTTCTCCATTTGTATTGAAGCTAAAAAAACAGAGAGGCGCCAGAAAGAAAATGCTGTGTCATGTACACACACACAATCAACTCTAAAAAAAAACATATTGGAAAGTATACATTGAAATGTCAGTCATCCAAACTAGTCAGTAAATCGTGGATTCTCCTAGTCAGTATGTGGATCAAAATGATTTCTTAAAAAACAAACTCTCTTTATCAGTTATCCTGATGACATATCCTGAAAGACAGAAGCCAAAATGGCCTAAAATAATGCCTGCTTTCTTCTGTCTCTCTTCTAAAGACCTAAGATGCTCCAAGATGATGGCTCCTGTGCTGGAAGCTGCTTCTATTGTTGAGTTTCCTATGGCCAGAATTACAGGAAAGTTATTCAGAAAAGGAAGGAAAGGTGGCTGTTTTTTTAATTTTCCCCTAATGTGTAAAGAGGGCACACTTGCAATGTGTCCCAGAAAGTGACGTCCTTTAAGACTCTGGGACATACATTTATAGGATTTAATCTAATTCTTGTTATGAGAGTAGTGACTTAAGAGAACACTATTCAAATATGTAGACAATATAAACATCAGGCCACAAACTCAAGCATGTGAGAGATAATCAACACTTCTATAAAGCAACTTTAACTTAACATTTCAAGCTGTCATCCCTATGAGCCAGCAGGAAACTTATGGCCAGCCATTAAAAGAGTTCCATGGTTCATGCCAAAGTTTAGACATGCTATAGGCAGCACCAAGGGGCAGGGGAACTGTGGTTACCTATAGTATCTATTAAATGAATTAGTGGGTCTGGTGCTACAGGTTAGTCCTGAGATGCCTACTGACCCTCTCTGCTTGGCCTCTTCATGTTCAGCAGCCCTCTGACGATTTCTGCCATGCTTGGAAAGCTTTTGCAAGGTTGCCTATTGTCCCGCCAACCTAGATGTCCCATGAAGGCTCTACTCCCTAAGATCTGGTCAATATGCTGCGAACAATCAGAGGAGGTCCACTGTGCTCTTGGGGTCATTTACCGTTCCCCTCCGCTTCTCTAAGGAAATAGTAAAGCTATATCAGAGGGAAGTCCTTTTCACCTCATGATTCTTTAAGATAATTATTTTATAGCCAGTAATTACCATCCATTAAGCCCTTCAGGTTTGCAGACCGTTTCTATTGTTTGCCCTGTGACACCTCCCTGAGGTTAGATTACACAACCACTGTCGATGGAAAGGAGTAGCTAATGGGATGAAGGGAGGAAATGCAGGGGAAAAAACTCACACACTAATTATCTTGAAATATCACAGAGTCCAATATCTAAGCTCAAGCTCAACTAAAAGTCCCTGCTTTTAAAAGAGAGAAAACAAACCATTTATGTTCTAAAGTCAAGGCTTTAGTTTCTATGTTTTATTTGACCTTGAAACAGTCTACTGCAGAGAATATTTTCAGAGTCCGTGCTTGACCAGAAGACAAGTTTTAGGAATACACAAGAATAGGATGTCTATATTCTCTTCAGAATGTGGTGATATTGATATATAAAAGACAAATATACCAAAATATAATCTTAAATAAATAATCAAAATTAAATGTAGTCCTTCCTGTTGTTACAGGTACTGACAAGTAGAATTGGCATTTTCTTTTCTGTTAAGGATGAAAATGATGGTCAATATGAAAGCAGCACCTCATTCTTTACATTCTGGCAGATTTACAAACCAATAAATATCGTAGCAATGTTCTTTTTAGTGCACATGTACTGGTGAATTTTTATTCCAGGAGATGTATCTCTTTTGAATCTAACATGAAAATTGTTCAAGCAAATCAAGTTGGGCAGGATGAAGCTGAAGATTTTTTAAGTGTGAGGCCTTTTACACTTATTTAAAAACAGAGAAGGGGACCCCACTTTATAAATAGCTTTATTTTGCCTATCCATGATAGAACAGCTTTCTAAAAAGTAGTTTGAGGGGACACATTCGCAGAGGGAGGAATGCAACTGAGTAGTCTTGTTCTGAGTGTACAGGTTGCCAGCAGGGACACAGAAGGCTTCCGACTGGAGCTGAAGGACCACCTAGTGTAATATACACATCCTATGGACTGGATTCTATGACCTCCTAGCAAATGGAACATTTCAAAGGCAAACTCTCCTAACATGCTTTGCTGAAAATATCAATAAGCTTCTTTTTGCCTGAGCATCAAACATGCCAGAATATAAGAGGCTCAGATTAAATTCTACATAAGGAGTAGGAGAAAAAAAACTGAAAAAGAAAAACTCAAAAGAATGAAGAACTTAAAAAAAAAACGATTTCATGAACCTCAATTAGGATGAAGAGTGAGCCTAAAAGAAGAAGGGAAGAGCTGTTTAAATCTCAACTAGGCCATGAGCATAAGGCTCTTGGGTAAGTAACAACGCAATCCTGGCAGCAGAATGCTCAAAATGACCTAATGGGCCTCTCAAATTACTCTATGATTCAAAAGTCATGTGTGTCTGGTGTGTGTCCACCAAGGCTGGGAGCACGTGATTGGAAACCCAGCACAGCATTGCCTGGTACCACATGTGAGTGAGACAGAGCACGTTTGAAGATAATGAATCTATTTTAAAATGTGAGATTTACTATGATTCCTAATCCAAATTTGGAAGTCTGTCTGCTTCTTCATGTGTACTAGCATGTTTATTTTAATTTTGGGTATATTTTAGAAACATGACATCATTCCAAGGAAATAAAGAGAGAGAACGGAAGAAAAGATTAAGGCAGAAGAGTTTCTGATAATTTGCTGAAGCTTCTGGAGAAGAGAATAGGGGCACAGTTGGTGATTCATGTAGGCATATATTACCTGATTTGAATAAAAGCGGTTTTTCCCCCAAATACTGTCAAGATGGCTTTTATACTGAAAAACTCCATAAGGAAATTTGATACTTCCTTAGTGGTCTGCAGGCTACTTCACACTCTCCTTTGCCACAGGAAAGTAGGACCAAGTAGGTTCTGTGCTCTACTTTTCTATGTAACCCCCTACATACCTATAGTGGCACTCCAATCACTCGTCTTCCAACCAGTTTTATAGTGGCATTCCAACCACTCGTCTTCCAACCAGTTTTATCTCCCTCCAAACTTTTCTCCACATGGAACCACAGTGTTCTTTCAAAAATGAAAAAGCAGTAAACAATAAAGGCATAATCATGAAAGAAATAACTGATAAGTTGGACTTTATTAAATTTAAAAACTTCTGCTCTGCAAAAGACATGATCAAAAGAATGAGACGACAAGACACAGACTGGGAGAAAATATTTGCAGAAGACATATCTTAAAAAGATCTCTTATCCAAAATATACAAAGAACTCTTAAACTCAACAAGAAAACAACTTGATTTTAAAATGAGCCAAAGACCTGAACAGACGGCTCACCAAGATACACAGATGGCAAATAAGCATATGAAAGGATACTCCACATCATATATCATCAGGGAAATGCAAATTAAAACAACAATGAGATACCACTACACACCTATTAGAATGGCCTAAATCCAAAGCACTGACAAAGCCAAATGCTCGAGAGGGTGTGGGGCAACAGAAACTCTCATTTACTGCTGGTGGAAATGCAAAATGGTACAAACACTTTGGAAGACAGTTTGGCAGTTTCTTACAAAACTACACATACTCTTACCATACAATCCAGCTCCTCAGTGTTTACCCAAAGGAGTTGAAAATCTATGTCCACACAAAAGTCTGCACATGGATGTTCGTAGCAGCTTTATCCGTAACTGCCAAACTTGGAAGCAACCACGATGTCCTTCAGTAGATGAATGGATAGACTGTGGTACACCTTGATGATGTAATATTATTCAGTGCTAAAAAGAAATGACCTATCAAGCCACGAAAAGACACAGAAGAATTTTAAATGCATATTACTAAGTAAAAGAAGCTAATCAGAGAAGGCTATGTAGTGTATGATTCTAACTATATGACATTCTGGAAAAGGCAGAACTATGGAGATAGTAAAAATATCAGTGGTTGCCAGGGGTTGAGGGTGGGGGAAGGATGAATGGGCAGAGCACAGAAGATTTTTAGGGTGGTGAAAATACCCTGTATGATACTATAATGATGAATACAAGTCATTATACATTTGTCCAAACCCACAGAATGTACAACACCAAGAGTGAACTTTAATGTAAACTATGGACTTAGGGTGATTATGATGTGTCAATGTAGGGTTCATCAGGTATAACAAATGTACCACTTCGGTGAGGGATGTTGATAATGGCAGAAGCTATGCATGTGTAGGGGCAGAGGGTAGATGGGAAATCTCTATACCTTCTACTCAATTTTGCTGTGAACCTAAAACAGCTCTAAAAAAATAAAGTTTTTTTTTTTTTTTTAAAGATTGGCACCTGGGCTAACAACTGTTGCCAATCTTTTTTTTTTTTTTCCTGCTTTATTTGCCAAACCACCCCCCCGCCCCGGTACATAGTTGTATATCTTAGTTGCAGGTCCTTCTAGTTGTGGGATGTGGGACACTGCCTCAGCGTGGCCTGACGAGCAGTGCTATGTCTGCGCCCAGGATCCAAACTCTAGGCCACCGCAGCGGAGTGTGCAAACTTAACCACTCGGCCACGGAGCCGGCCCCAAAAATAAAGTTTTAATGACGACAAAAAGAAATCCAAACATAAACAGATCACCCAATGCTAGCTTAATGAAATGCCTTTCCATGACTCTTAGTATGAAATCCACTATATTTAATGTGATTCTAGCCCAAGGCCTACCTCCTCAGCCTTATGCTGCCCTTCTCTGCTCACTGTGCCTCAAACTCACCTTCCTTTTGTCCCTCAGACTGCTTCATAATTTTATGAGGTATTTAACCAAGACCATATGATGTTAATATATGTTTGCCACTGGTCTTTATCCATGACAATAAAGATCCTATAGGAGAAGGGTGTCAAGATGGCTGCATAGGCAGACTCTGAACTCACCACCTCCCACTAACACAACCAAGTTACAACTATTTTTGGAAAAATTACACTTGAGAGAGAACTGAAAACTGGATAAAAAGAACCCCTGCAACAAGGGATAGTCCTTACTGAGGCTGAAGAAGCAGAAATTCCTGTCTGGAGAGGAAAAAGCCACTTTCACAAGCCACAGAGCTTCACGGCCACCCAGCCAGGAGTAATCCTAAGGTACGCAGCCTTCCATGGAGGAGCAGGGTACCTGAGCAGGGGAGTGTTGCTACTATAAGCATCCTCTGGACTCAGCACAACTGAGATGAGTCTCATAATATCTGGCATTGCTGGCTATTAACTACAACGAGGAATACCCCTAGAAAAGCTATTGGACAGAAGCAGAAAAAAGCCAGCTCTTAAAGGGCCCACACACAAATTCACCCATTTTGGGAAGCAACCTAAAGTCACCAGAAAGAAAGGTACACAGTCCTTTGGGAAAAAGAGACTCACCTGATAGGCTCTGGGTACACCTTGGTGAGAGGTGAGACCTCTCCAGGGATTGAGACATTGGTGGCAGCAATTATTGTGACCTAGTACAGGAGTGCTGACACAGACACTGGAAGATGCCATTGGAGTTCTTCCCCTGGTCTGTTAGACCAGGTTCTGCCTTGCCCACTAGAGTACCAATTTAATCCAGCTCAGCCAGGACAGGCAGCTCACCCTAGGGACTATCCCACCCAACAGCAAGCCCTTGGGTAACTTTTCTGCCCGCATGAACTGAGTGCCTGGATGCTATATGGGCAGGTGACTGGGTCTGCCTCTGTGGGGCAGGGTTTGCATGAGGAGTGGGTGGAGAATGTGGGGTATTGGTGGAGTATGTGGGGGCCTCTGCAGTGGGGTGACTGGGTCTGCTCCAAGGGGTCAGACAGTGTGCAGGGGCCAGGACCGTGTTGATGGCAGGTGTGGTCCTGTGGGCAGTGGGGTTTATCAGTGGCAGAAGTGTGGACCTGTGGGCCACGGGGCCTGTCAGTGGCAGAAGACCTGTGCTGTTCAAATAGTCAAATAGGGGATCAGCCCCATGTTTCAAAGCCTGAAACAATGGGTTACTCCTATGACTAGGGCCAGGCCCACTCAGCTGCAAGCCTGAGAGTGCTGACAAGAGCCTTGCAGGCCAGAGGGCTACAGAAATTGTAAGCCCCAGAGCCTCATAACCAGCCATGCTGGGGGTCTACTCACTTAACAAAAAACCTGCAAAATAAATGTGCTGTTAGACCTTGCAGCCAACTGTGCTAGGGCTTGCCAATCCTGATAAACTGACTGAAGAGTCCATAGCAGCCACATGCAGCTGAGCACTACAACCAGCCAGTCAGCAGGACAGCCTAGACTCCCTGGGCACCTGCAGCAAGAGCAACCCTGCTACATCAGAAGGATACATGTAGCCCATACAGGGGTCACTCCTGGAACATTTGGAATTGGTAACAAGAGGGAAGCACACTGCTGGACCTCAAAAGGCGTGTCCTACATAAGGCCACTTCTCCAAGATCAGGAGATGTAGCTGATCCACCTAATACATAGATATAAGCACAGAGAAAGAAACAAAATGATGAGGCAAAGGAATATGTCCCAAGCAAGGGAACAGGATAAAACCCCAGAAAAATAACTAAACGAAACAGAAATAAACTATCTACCTGGAAAAGAGTTCAAGCAAAAAGTCATAAGGATGCTCACTGATCTTGGAAGAAGAATGGATGAAGACAGTGAGAACATCAATAAAGAAATGGAAAATATTTAAAAAGACAATCAGAAATGAAGAATACAATACTGGAAATGAAAAACTCACTGGAGGGATTCAATAGCAGAGTAGATGATGCAGAAGAATGGGTCAGCATGCTGGACAAAAGACTAGAGGAAATCACCTAAGCTGCACAGATAAAAGAAAAAAGAATTTAAAAGAACGAGAACAGTCTAAGGGAATTCTTGGACAACATCAAGTGCACTAACATTCGTATTAAAGGTGTCCCAGAAGGAGAAGAGGCACAAAGGGGAAGAGAATCTATTTGAAGAAATAATAGCTGAAAACTTTCCTAACCTGGAAGGAAACAGACATCCAAGTACAGGAAGCACAGATAGCAAACAAGATAAACAAGATAAACCCAAAGAGGCCCACACCAAGACACATGATAATTAAAACATCCAAAATTAAAGATAATGAAAGAATCCTAAAAAACACAAGAGAAAGGCAGCAAGTGACAAACAAAGGAAACCCCAGAAGGCTATCAGGTGACTTCTCAGCCGAAACTTTACAAGCTAGAAGGGAGTAGCACAATATATTTAAAATGCTGAAAGGAAAAAAATCCTAGAGCCAAGAATGTTCTACCCGGCAAGGTTATCATTCAGAATGGAAGGAGAAATAAAGAGTTTCCAAGACAAGCAAATTTAAAGGAGTTTATCACCAATAAACCAGCTTTACAAGAAATGCTAAAAGGGCTTATTTAAGTGGGAAAGTGAAGACCACAAAAAGCAATAAGAAAAGTGTCCCAAAAAAAGGCAATAAAATCAGTGGCAAAAGCAAAAATAAGGTAAAGATAGCAGTTCGATCACCTATGAAGATAATATGAAAGTCAAAAGAGAAAATCACTAAAATTATCTATTTCAATGATAAGAAGGTAATGGATACACACACCCAAACTAAGAGGTTAGAGGAGAGGAGTAAAAGAGTAGAGCTTTTAGAAAGAGGTCAAACTAAAGAGACCATCAACTCAATATAGATTGCTATATACATGGATTATTATATATGAACCTCATGGTAATCACAAACCAGAAACCTATAATAAGTACACAAAAAATTAAGAGAAAGGAACCCAAACATTATACTAAAGAAAGCCATCAAACCACAAGGGAAGAGATCAAGAGAAGATGAAAGGAACAGAGAAGAACTACTAAAATACCCAGAAAAAAAGTAACAAAATGACAATAAGTACATATTCATCAATACCTACTTTAAATGTCAATAGACTAAATGCTCCAATCAAAAGGCATAGGATGGCCTATTGGATAAAAAAACTAGAACTATATATATGCTTCATACGAGAGACACATTTCAGACCTAAAGACACTTACAAACTGAAAGTGAAGGGATGGAAAAAGATATGCCATGCAAATGGCAAAGAAAAGAAAGCTGGGTGGCAATACTTACATCAGACAAAATAGACTTTAAAACAAAAACTATAATAAGAGACAAAGAAGGGTACGACATAATGATAAAGGGAACAATCCCCAACAAGAGAATATAACACTTATAAATACCTGTGCACTCAACATAGGAGCACCTAAATATATAAAGCAATTATTAACAAACATAAAAGGAGAAATAGTAACACAATAATAGTAGGGGACTTCAACACTCCACTTACACCAATGGATACATCATCCAAACAAGATCAATAAGGAGACATTGGCCTTAAATGATACATTAGATCAGATGGACTCGGTAGATATATATAGAACATTCCATCCAAAAACCACCAACTACTTATTGTTTTCAAATGCACGTGGAACTTCTCCAGGATTGATCACATATTAGGCCACAAAACAAGTCTCAATAAATTTAAGAAGATTGAAATAATACCAAGCATCTTTTCTGACTGCAAAGGTATGAAACTAGAAATCAACTACAGGAAGAAAATCAGAAAAGCCACAAATATGTGGAGATTAAACAAAATGCTACTGAACAACGATTGGGTCAATGAAGAAATCAAGGGAGATATAAAAAAAAAAAATACCTGGAGACAAATGAAAATGAAAATACGACATGCCAAAATCTATGAGATACAACAAAAGCAGTTCTATGCAGGAAGTTTATAGCAATACAGGCCTACCTCAACATACAAGAAAAATTCCAAATAAACAATCTAACAGTGCACCTAAAGGAACTAGACAAAGAAGAACAAACAAAGCCGAAAATCAATAGACAGAGGAAATAATAAAAATCAGAGCAAAAATAAATGAAATAGAAAGTAAAAAAAAAATAGAAAAAATCAATAAGCCAAGAGGTGCTTCTTTGAAAAGATACACAAAATTGAAAAACCTTTAGCCAGACTCACCAAGAAAAAAAAGAGAAATGAAAGAGGAGCAATTACAGCAGACACCTCAGAAATACACAACATTATAAGAGAATACTATGAAAAGCTATACACCAACAAATTGGATGATCCAGAAGAAATGGATAAATTCTTAGAATCATTCAACCTTCCAAAACTGAATCAAGAAGAAATAGACAATTTGAATAGACCAATCACCAGTAAGGAGACCAATACAGTAACGAAAAACATTCCAAAAAATAAATGCCCAGGACCAGACAGCTTCCCTAGTGAATTCTAGCAAACATTCAAAAAATACTTAATACCTATCCTTCTCAAACTCTTCCAAAAAGTTGAAGAGGAGGGGAAGCTTCCTAACTCATTCTATGAAGCCAACATTACCCTGATACCAAAACCAGATAAGGACAATACAAAAAAGAAAATTACAGCCCAATATCACTCATGAACATTGATGCAAAATCCTCAACAAAATACTGGCAAATCAAATACAGCAATACATTAAAAAGATCACACACCATGATCAAGTGGGATTTATCCCAGGGATGTAGGGATGGTTCAACATCTGCAAACCAACATGATAAGTCACATTAACAAAATGAAGAATAAAAATCACATGATCATTTCAGTAGATGCAAAGAAAGCATTTGACAAGATACAGCATGCATTCATGATAAACACTCTGAATAAAATGAGTATAGAAGGAAAGTACCTCAACATAATAAAGCTCAAATGTAACAAATGAGAAATATCATTCTCAAAGGAGAAAAACTGAAAGCTATCCCTCTAAGAACAGGAACCAGACAAGGATGCCCACTTGCACCATTGTTATTTAACATAGTATTGGAAGTTTTAGCCATAGCAATCAGGCAAGAAAAAGTAATAAAAGGGATCCAAACTGGAAAGGAATAAGTGAAACTGTCACTATTTGCAGATGATATGATTTTATGTACAGAAAACCCTAAATAATTCACTAAAACACTTTTAGAAATAGTAAATGAATACAGTCAAGTTGCAGGATACAAAATCAACATGCAAAAATCAGTTCTGTTTCCATACACTAACAACAAAGTAGCAGAAAGAGAAATTAAGAATACAATCCCGTTTACAATTGCTACAAAAAGAATAAAATATCTAGAAATAAACTTAACCAAAGAGGTGAAAGATCTGTACACTGAAAAATATAAAACATTGTTGAAAGAAATTGAAGAAGATAGAAAGAAATGGAAAGATATTCCATGCTCTTGGATAGGCAGAATTGACATAGTTAAAATGTCTATATTTCCTTAAGTAGATTACAGATTCAATGCAATCACTATCAAAGGTTCAACATCATTTTTCACAGAAATAGAAGAAAGAATCCTAAAATTTATATAGAACAACAAAAAACCCCAAATAGCCAAAGGAATCCCGAGAAAAAAGAACAAAGCTGGAGGTACCACACTCCCTGATTTCAAAATATACTACAAAGGGATAGTAACCAAAACAACATTTACTGGCACAAAAACAGACACAGATCAATGGAACACAATCAAGAGCCCAGAAATAAACCCACACATTTACGGACAGCTAACTTTTGACAAGGCAGTCAAGAAAATATAATGGAGTTCAACAAGTGGTGTTGGGAAAACTGAATAACCACATGCAAAAGAAAGAAATTAGACCACTAACTTAGACTAACACAAAAATTAACTCAAAATGGATTAAAGACTTGAATGTAAGACCTGGAACCATTAAACTTCTAGAAGAAAACATAGGCAGTATGCTCTTTGACATGGATCTTAGCAGCATATTTTCAAGTGCCAGGTCAGATCAGGCAAGGGAAACAGTAGAAAAAAATAAATGAATGGGACTACCTCAAACTAAAAAGCTTGTGCACAGCAAAGTAAACCATCAACAAAACGAAAACAGCCTAATAACTGGGAGAAGATACTCACAAATCATATATCTGATAAGGGATTAATATCCAAAATATGTAAAGAACTCATACATCTCAAAAAAAAAAGAAAAAGCTAACAACCCAAGTAAAAATGGGCAAAATATCTGAACGGACATTTCTCCAAAGAATATATACAGATGGCCAACAGGCATATGAAAAGATGTTCAATATCACTAACTATCAGGGAAATGCAAATCAAAACTACAATGAGATATCACCTCACTCCCGTCAGAATGGCTATAATTAACAAGACAGGAAACAATAAGTGTTGGAGAGGATTTGGAGAGAAGGGAACCCTCATACACTGCTTGCGGGAGTGCAAACTAATGCAGCCACTACGGAAAACAGTATGGAGATTCCTCAAAAAATTAAAAATAGATCTACCATATGATCTAGCTATTCCACTGCTGGGTATTTACCCAAAGAATATGAAAATATGAATGTATAAAGATATGTTCACCCCTATGTTCATAGCAGCATTATTCACAATAGCCAAGATTTGGAAGCAACCTAGGTGCCCACCAAGGGACGAATGGATAAAGAAGATGTGGTATATATATGCAATGGGATACTACTCAGCCATAATAAACGATGAAATCTGGCCATTTGTGACAACATGGATAGAACTTGAGAACATTATGTTAAGTGAAATAAGTCAGAGGGAGAAAGTCAAATACCATATGATCTCACTCATAAGTAGAAGATAGAAACAACGACAGGCAAACACACAGAAACAGAGATGAGATTGGTGTTCACCAGAGGGAAAGAGGGGAGGGAGGAGGGTGAAAGGGGTGATTAGGCGCATGTGTGTGGTGATGGATTACAATTAGCCTTTGGCTGGTGAACATGATGTAATCTACACAGAAGTTGAAATATATAATGATGTACACCTGAAATTTATACAATGTTATAAACCACTGTTACCACAATAAAAAAAGAATAAACAACAACAAAAATAACAACAAAGATCCTATAATCTTATTCATTGAACTACCTGGAGGCAAAACAGGAAATTTGATCCTAGGTTTCCTTTCTTTCACAGCATTGCACTTTCCACTCCATCCTCTCTCCTCCTTAAGTTTCTCTAAATCAGTTCTAAAACCTTCTGTGACTCTCAAGACATACTATCCCTTGAATTTCCCTTGGTTCCCAGCCCTCTGTTCTAGTTAACCTGGTCTGCTCCCCTTTCACAATGCTTTTCCCCACATCCCTGTCACTGCCCATGATCTTCCCATGACTTAGAACACTATGGATTGTTCAGAGCTAAATTGATACTTCCCTTCTCTTCCAAGCCTTCATTCGTCCCTCTTCTCTGAATTTGTACTCCTCTGAATTTTTATAGCATATTGGTTTGATTTGACACAGTATTACATCATAGTTTTGCATAAATATTCATTATTCTAATTTCTCATCTTTTCTGGAAGCTACTTAAAGATGGAGGTCGTGAAGTCTCACTCTTCTGTACACCCCACGGCTTCTAGCACAGTGCAGAGCAGTACGTGATTGGCTGATTTCATGACAAGCCTTTCCAGAGGTGATCCAGCTCTTATTACGTCTCATGCAAAGAATCAGATCTTCATAAATCTTGGGCAAATCTTCTGCCTTCCTAAAAAGTAGATGTTTCTTTTCACATAGAAGTGTCCATGTGAATCTCCCCCTGAGTTCAAAGGAGACACAATCAGCATGCTGAGCTTTCAGGGGTTTCTTTTGAGCAAAAACATTCTGGATTTTGAGCTCCACAGTATATCTTGCCTAGAGCTCAAATAATAGAAAAAGAAAAGAAACAACATTGTTCAGGAATCTGACAAAATTTTACATACGCCAGCTGTGAAAACAGTACACGCTGCCTTCTAAGGGACATATATCTGAGTACATTCCTTGGAATGATGCTGGATAACTATGATAATATAATTTCAGGACTGGTCCAAATATTTCTGAAGTATCTGTTCTACAGATTTTTAAAAATATAAATTCAAGGGGCTGGCCCCGTGGCCGAGTGGTTAAGTTCGCGCACTCCGCTGCAGGCGGCCCAGTGTTTCGTTAGTT